>NW_006408551.1:1528388-1539619 GCF_000296735.1 Chrysochloris asiatica | reverse complement strand
GAGAGGGGATATATTTTTGATCCTTGATGTAAAGATTCCTTTCCTTTCAGTTGGTATTTTGAGCTACTACATCCATAAGTAAGTATAGGTCAAGTTCATCAAATTGTATACATTTACACTTGTTTCCTTTATCATAATTTTTAGTCTTCCTGTAGTCTAGTTCTGATCATCAAGCCATTGAAGCTAGGTCAAATGCACAGAACCAGTTTCTTGACTTGTTGATTCTATAGTTTTTCTATTTTCTATCTCATTTATTTCTGCTCTAATTTTTATTATTTCTTTTCTTCTGCTGACTATAGGGTTACTTTACTGGTGTTTTTCTAGTAGTTGGAGATATGTTAATGTGCTGATTTGGTTTTTTCTTCTTTTTGGATGTGTGTGTTTATTTGTTACAAATTGCCCTCTTAGCACTGCTTTTCCGATGTTCCAAAGGTTTTGGTATATTGTGTTTTCATTCTCATTTGCTTCAAGGAATTTATGTATATGTGTGTATGTATTTATTTATTATTCATTGTATCACCCAGTCACTTTTAAGCAGGGTGTTATTCAGTTTCCATGTATTTGATTTTGTTTCCTTGATCTTCCTATTGTTGATTTCTAATTTTATAGCATTGTGATCTGAAAAGATTGTTTGTGGTATTTTAATGTTTAAATTTTATTGAGACTTGCTTTGTGACCTGACACATAGTCTATTTTGGAGAATATTCCATGTGCACTGGAATATAATGTGTATTGTGCTGTTGTTGGGTTGAGTGCTCTGTACAAATCTATTAGGTCACGTTGATTGATTGTGTTTCGTTCCTCTGTGTGTTTGTTGAGTTTCTTTCTGGTTGTTCACTTCTTTTTCCATAGTGGTGTATTGAAATCTATTATTAATGTAGAATCATCTATTTCTTCCTTCAATTTTGTTAGTTTTTTTTAAGTTTTTATTGTGAATTGAGTGAAAGTTTACAGGGCAGATCATCAGTTTTACATTCAACAAATCATGTTTCATTACAATGATTATAATCCCCTCCATGTACCATCAGTTAACAGTATTTCTCTCTATTCATTTTAGCCCTTTTTTTTTTTTTTTAAACAGGCATATATAATAATTTACACCACCACAATTTTATTAGAGCTTGCTCTTTTGTTGTGAGCATAGATATTTACTGTGGTTATGGCCTCATGTTCAATTGACACTTTAATCATGAGATAATGTCCTTCTTTGTCTCTTATACTAGTTTTTGCCTTAAAGTTTATTTTATCATAGATTAATATTGCCACTCCTGCTCATTTGTGATTGCTGTTAGCTTGATATATTTTTCCATCCTTTAATTTTTAATTTTTGTTTGTCTTTGTGTGTAAATCGTATCTCTTGTAGACAGCATATTAAAGGATCTTGTTGTATTATCCATTCTATTACTCTCTGTTTCTTGACTGGTGCATTTAATATATTGATGTACAGTGTAATTATCAATAGTTATGAATTTATTACAGTCATATTGCTGTGTGCTTTTTGTGGTGCTATGGGTTTCTTTGTTCCACATGCTTTCCTGTGATGAGTTTTTTTTGGTGCTTTTTCTTGTCAAGTTCTTCATAGTTTTAATGTTTGCAAAAATCTTCATGGAGTTTCCTTTTCTTGATTTGACATGAAGGTGTATTAAGTTTCTTTAAGGTTAACGTATTTTTTATTAAGTTCTTCCCCACTTTAAAACAGCCTGTTTTATCTTGAAATCTATCTGACCTCCTCACCACCTGCAACTCTATAACTATACTTTTCCCTCCCTTTGCTTTGTAGTTTCCCTGATAATAGACAGACATCTCTGAATCCTTATTTTCAGTCCTATAATTTTGTTCTACTCTGGACACTTGTATATCTGAACAGAATTCCAGGTGCTGTTGTCATGTATGTCAATCTCTGGTTATTTTCTGCTGTTGTTGGTTCTCAGTCCAAAGAACTTTCTTTAGTATTTTTTTGTAGACTTGGTTTGGGTCCTTTAATTTCTGTTTATTTGGCAATGTTTAAATTTCTCTGGCATATTTGAGGGACAGCTTTGTTGGATATTGGGTATATGATTTTGGTTGGCGTTTTTTTTTTTTTCTTTCAGAATTTTGTATGTGTCTTCTCACTGCCTTTTTGGCTACATGGTATCAGCTGAGAAATCAGAGCTATTTGTATTGGTTTTTCTTTGTAGGTAGCTTGTCATTTTTCCTAAACTGCTTTCAGAATTCTTTCCTTGTCTTTAGTTTTTGAGAGTTGACTATGGCATGTCTGGGGTCTATCCTGCCTGGAGTTTGTTCAGCTTATTGTATGCTTATCTTCTCATCTTCTGTGATATTAGGGAGATTGTCTTCCAACAACTCTTCAACTATCTTTTCTGTGGGTTTCTTTGTCTTTTTCTGGTCTGAGATTCCAGTCACCTGTTTGTTATTCCTTTTCATGTTGTTCCACATGAATTTTAGGCTTTCTTTACATTTTTTGTTTTTTTTGCTGGTTGTTTTTCTACCTTACTAGTATTGAGAAATTTATTTTCAAACTTACTAATTCTGGCTTCCATTGATTCAGATCTACTCCTTTGCCCTTTCAGTGTATTGTCCATTTCTGATATTTTAGTATTAATCTTCTGCATTTCTAGTTGGAGGTTTTGTATTGTCTCCAATCCTTTATCTATTTTGTTTGATTGTTCCCGTAGCACTTTTCTGAATTCTTTTTTGTTTTCCCCAACCTTTTTGTCCATAGTTTGGAGGTACCTAAATATCATTCTACTGAACTCTTTTTTAGGCAATTCCAGTATCTTTTTTTTCTCATAAACATTTCCTAGTTCTGCTTCTTGGTCTTTTGAGCTACTGTGTTTTGCTTTTCATTTGCACAAAGATTGTTGCTTTTGAGGCCTTGTGGTGTTGGATTTATATTAAGTTGATGAATATGTGTTGATGTATTCTTAGGCTGTAACCAACTGCCTCCTGGTGGATGTGATCTAGAAATGAGCTTGTGTACCATTCTCTGATTGCTGTTGATGTAGTTCAGTTCAGGATAAATTTAGATTCCGTGGGTTGTTGTCACTGATCTGGTGTATAGCAGCTGGTATTGACTGTAGCCCAATGGATTTGGCTGAAGAAGATATGGCTGTGGCTGAGCTGTATGGCTGTAGTTGCTGTCTCCTTTGGGTGTGGCAAGAAGAGAAAACACTCCCACAAGAGAGAAGGAAAACAAACCAACAAAATAAAAAATAGATCAATAGAAAAGCCCTAAAAAACAATAAAAAAAACCACCAGCAAACCACAGTAGAAAAATAAGCATAATGCTTTTGTGCTACCAACTGACCTCTTGCCTTCACAACCACCTGAGAAATTTTAAGACAGTCCTGCTGCGCCCCTCTGACCTATAACCAGTCTTTTTCTTTCCCCTTTTTTCTACCTCACTTGTACCTTTAGCCGCTTCACCTAGTGAGAGTTAGCCCAGAGGTGGCCAGGATCAATTTAGAGCAGGGCTTGCTGGAATGGGGCTGTTACTGCCGTCTCCTTCCCCTTCAATTATTTGCACAGCCAGGGGCTCCACATGGGACTTTCCCTGGGGGTGTCCACTTGTAAAGGTCTCACCTTGGGTCACTAGTTGGGTGCAGGGAAACAGAAAGGAAAAGAGAATTAAAAAATAATTGCGCCTTTGTCTCTGTGAATCTCAGGCAGGCTTCTGTAATGAGAGTGCTTCCTTGTCTCTCAGTTTGCTCACACACACTCACAATGGCTGCAGCGGGTCCTGTTGGCTTCCCCAAATCAGAAGTAACCGCCTTTCTTGCCACATCTGTTCAACTCTCTCTCCCAGTAAACCCTCGCTGCCCTTATTTATCCCTTTATCTGAAGCTCAGAGTTCTAGGATCTTCTTCTGAATTTGCCTTGTCTAGTTTTCCATATCTTTGCCGCAGGGGGTCTGCACAGACTTTTCTGTGTAGTCCGCCATCTTGTCTCACCTTGGGTCATTGTCATTTTATGAATAATTTCCCTTCATTCCTCTTACCTTCTTCCTCCAAAACACATTCACACCTCTTTCTAAGATCTATACTTTTGGGAAGGTCCCATAGGGATTTACTTCCTCACATCTCCTGTTGAGTTCAGTAGTATCTGAAGATGGCAGATTCCATTGCCAAACATGATCCTCGAAGTGCTTAATCCTGAGTCTTCTCCCTTCTCCAACTTCTCCTCTTCCATGTTCAGTTCTCCACCTATTTCCTGCATCTCTTTGTTTCTTTCCAAGTGTCAATATCTGTGCTAGATCTGCCTGGGAATTTGGGGAGGGTTGGGGCCTGGGGATTGTTCCAGTTTCCATGTCTATTTTTCCCATTCCAGGAGAATGTCAAAGACAAGCTTCGGGCCATTGTAGTGACCATGTCCTACAGTCTCCAGACCCCTCGGCTCCGACGACAGACTCCTGGCCAGGGGCTACCCCCACTGGTCCCCATCCTCAATGCTTACCAGCCTAGCACCCAGAGGGCAGAGGTAAGCATGGGTTCTGGTTTGGTCTGGGAAAAGGAGCTGGCAGGGCTAATGGTCATGGCCCCTCATCTGATCCCCATTTATGAATTTCAAAGCTCTTTTGCATACTTTATCTCTTAGCTCCTCATATTTATTTGTAAGTCCTGGTGTGGCTCTGGTTAATGGGCTCGGCTGCAAGGTTGGTTTAAATGCAGGATCAGTGGTTCAAGCTTACCAGCTGCTCCTTGAAAACTCTACACAGAGTAACTGTGAGACATAACCGACTCGACGACACTTAGCATCATCATATAATAAGTAGACCCCCAGTGTAAATGATTTGAATGACTTAGTGCTCCTGGTCAGAGGTGACTGCATGCCTCTGGTCAGCCATTTGATGGGGGCTCTGCCACCTTCAATTGTCGATTCTCAGGTCTGTAAGTCATCTCCATTCCAGTCATCCAGAAGGTGGAGAGAAGGAACCTGGGTTCACATCTGAGCTTTACCAGCTGTTGACCTCAGGAAAGTTACTTAGCCAATGTGAAGAACCTTGAATGGTCCTCATATCCACTTGGAGGTGGTACTCCTCACTTCTAAATTAAGCCTTAATCCAATTCCTTGAACACTCTTCACATCCTAATATCTGAAATTCAGTTATATGGCCACACATATGCCAGTTGGAGTCCAGTGGTAACTACAGGGCAGAGTAGAGTTGGTGGACTTGACTACTGACCTTTTGATTAGCAGTCCAGCACTTAACCATTATGCCACTGGTTTATTAACCATGTCAGGGAGGGTGGGGAAATGTGGTTTAGCTGTGGGATATTCTACTAATCTCTACCATGGTCTGATAATATTTGTATCATTTTACTGATGAAGACACAGTTCAGAGAGGTTAAGTGACCAGCCCAATATCACACAGCAGTAAGTGGCACCTCTGAGAGTTGAACACAGATTGTTTAATCCTGCTTTATTCCACCCTAATATATGACTTTCTGGGGATGTGCCTCTCTTCAAATTTCTCCCCAGATCCACTTCCTGAAGCAAGGCTGCGGTGATGACAAGATCTGCCAGAGCAACCTGCAGCTGGTCCACTCCCGCTTCTGTGCCCGGGTCAGCGACACAGAGTTCCAGCCTCTGCCCATGTGAGGGGGTAGGGAAAACAGATGGGGTGGGGGGCATGAATTCAAGGAGTGGAAGGAAGTCCCCTCATGAAGACCAGGCACAGAGGATTAAAGGCTGAAAATTCTGACAGTTGCAGGATGAGGGTCAGTGAAGGAGCCCTTGGGGCTCCCCTCCCCTGATAAAAAATGACAAGCCTTCAGAATATGGTGATAGCATATAATTTATATATATCACATTATTTTGTCGTTACAATCCTGTGTTGTAGGAAATATTGTTAATATATTTGAAACTTTTTGTTGTGAATTGAGTGAAGGTTTACAGACCAGATGATCAACAGATTATACACTTTGTTTCATCTCAATGATTATAATCCCCTCCCTGCAATAACAGTTATCCTGCTTCCTCCCTGTGATTCTTACTTGCATTTCACCCACCTTCTTACTCCCTGGAAGCTTGTCCTTAGGAAACTGTTGTCATTTTGATTTTGAATGATTGACCATTCTATGGTGACCATACCTTGCTAGTGTTGCTGTCCCTCTCTATAAACTTAACTACTGCTCTACTGAAAATCGGACTATGATGGTGAGTTCCTTTCCAGATCAAGGGCCATAGTCTCTTGTTCCTCCAGTCTCTTTTTAACCAGTAAACCTGTTTTTTAATTTTTTTTTTAATTTAAAATTTTATTAAGTCATTTTGAGTTTTGTTCCCTGTTTTTCCCCACTCTATCCGGGACCCTGTGATGTGATCCCTTTCAGGGCAGTTGGTAGTGGTAGCTGGGCACCTTCTAGTTCTGGTCTCAGAGTCATGGAGACTGAGGTTAATGTTCCATTAGTCTATTGGGCTAATTGATTCCACACCTCTTCAATTCTCATCACTCACTCTTCTTTCTTCTGCACAAGGAGAGACCAACAGCTGTGCCTTAGATGGCTGCTCATAAGCTTTCAAGGTCCCAGGCACTGCTCACCTAAGCAGGATGTAGAACCCTGTCTTTGTGGACTACGTTATGTCAGTTGACCATAGTGTCCCCTGAAACTATGATCCTGAGCCCCCAGGTCCATCAACTTACTGCTTTAATTGATAATATCTAGGAGGTTTTCATCATTTTACCTGTTGTATGCTCCACCACATTCATAGTTGTGTTTGCAGGAAAGATAAATACTCATGTACAAATATCATCTTTCAAACTCATATATTTGTGGGATATAGAAATATATATCTATATCTATCTATCTATCTATCCCACTCTTTTTCCTACTTTACTCTGTGTAACTTTAAGTAAGTTGTGCTTTTCTAAAAATGTATCCATTTCTCTAGATTTTCAAATTTTTTGGAGTACAGCTCGTCATAATATTCTGTTATTATCCTTTTTATTTCTAAACGTTCTGTTGTGACATCACCCATGTGATTTTTTTTAAAGTCTTATTGTGGATTGAATGAAAGTTTACAGGGCACATCATCAGTTTTACATTCAACAAATCATACACCTTGTTTCATTACAATGATTACAATCCCTTCCATATACCATCTGTTAACAGTATTTCTCTCTATTCATTTTAGCTCCTTTTTTTTTTTTTAAAGCACTCAGACATATATAATAATTTATACCACTAAAGGGCACATTCTGCAAGTCTGCCTCCTGGCCACTATTTCTTAGTCTATTTCTTCCTGTGAATCTAGAGTCCTCAGCTGCTCACCCTCTCCATGTCCCCATGTCTGCCTCCGTCTGCTATCACTGCGTCTCTTGCCCTTAGGGTTCCACATTCCACTTGTGCTCTTGTCCTTTGATGGTCCTAGAGTCCTCTGTTTCTGGACTGTAAGATTAACTACTCCCCTGTTTTTGTTACAAACCTTCTACCTTTGCAATTGTGATAGTCGCAATTAGTCATAACAGTTACTCACTATTGAATCATAAGAATCTTATCCCCATCTCTTTTAACCAGCCCCATCTAGACAAGATGAAAACTATTCAGTGGGGACTCTTACCTTCCCTCACACGCATTTAAACTTAACTCCCTCTTGAAACCTTGTAAGCCAGTCACTTCATGTCTTTATCGCCCCCTCATTTTAGGTAGCCAATATCTAAGTTGCCCATCCCTATCTACCTATATATCCCATTCTTGTAGGAAATATTATTAGTCCCACTTTATAGATGGGGAACTGAGGCCTAGGGAGGTTGTTAACTTACCCAGAGTAAGAAGTAGAACTGGAAGGAGAACAAAGGTCCTCTGACTTCCAGGCTGGTTCTCCTGAGTGTGGAAAGACCTCAGGCTTGAACTGGAGATTTGGGGAGTGTAGGAAGTAGAGTCAGGATAACATATTGGGAGAAGGAGGCTGGGAGTGGGAGGCTGAGGAAGGTATTCAGATCTTAGAATGAGTGGAATCTGACCCCTAGGGATGAAGATGGGACGACAGCTCTGTTTGCACTGAGCGGGCAGCCATTCATCGGCCTGGAGCTGAAAGTCACCAACCTGCCTTCGGACCCAGCCCAGCCCCAGGCTGATGGAGATGATGCTCATGAGGCCCAGCTTCTGGTCACCCTCCCTGCCACTCTTGACTACTCAGGAGTCCGGGTCCTGGATTTTGCCGTGAGGACCTGGGACTGGATGGGATGGGGTAGGTGGTCTCAGGAGGCTCAATAATTCAGACTGACCTTTTCTGTCACCCCACTCCAGGAGAAGCCACTCTGCCAGTCCAATGAAAATGCCTCCCATATTGAGTGTGAGCTGGGGAACCCCATGAAGAGAGGTGCTCAGGTTGGCAAGTCTGCCCTTAGCTCATCCAGTGACTCTAACTCCTGACCCCTTCCTTAAGCTCCTAGCCCTACCCTGATGCCATTCCACCCCACTCTTGGCCCAGGTCACCTTCTACCTCATCCTTAGCACCTCGGGGATGACCATTGAGACCACAGAGCTGGAGGTGGAACTGCTGTTGGCCACGTAAGCCTGGTGGGGCCAGGGTGGAGTGAGGGTGGGACAGTTGGATTGGTGTGCCTAAGCCTTCCCTGCCATTTTGCCAGCATCAGTGAGCAGGAGCTCCATCCAGTCTCTGTTCGGGCCCGGGTCTTCATTGAGCTGCCTCTGTCCATCGCTGGGTAAGCCCTGCCCAGTAAGCCCAGCCCAGTAGGCTTCTCCACTGGAGGGGAGGAGGGGTATCAGCACTCCCAAGCCCTGACCCAGGCTTGGTTTTTCTTGGCTTTACCCTCCTGGTCCTCCATTCAACTAGGCCACAGGCCTCCTCAGTCCCTGTTTTGACCCTCACACACTAGGGTGGCTGTCCCCCAGCAACTCTTCTTCTCTGGTGTGGTGAGGGGAGAGAGTGCCATGAAGTCAGAGAGAGATGTGGGCAGCAAGGTCAAGTATGAGGTCACGGTAAGTGTCTTCCCAGGTGACCCCTCCATGGTCACCCCGCCCTCCCTGAGCACAGAACAGAGACTGTGGCATTACTTATACAACAGCTTGGTGGCTCAGTGCATTTGTTGCCTCCACCTGAACCTTGACTGTGGGCTGTGCTGGGGCCTCAACTGATCATTTCTTGGTCATCCCTGACTGGTCTGGAGAGGATATTGGAATTCACAGACGCTTCTTTGCTGGGAACTTCAGCGGGAAAGGGAACATGGGGGAGGATTGATGTCTTTTCACCTGCTTGGCTGGGGCCTCCCTCACCCCTCCCAGTGATACTTTCAAGTTTTTCTGGATTTGGCCATGGGGGGAATGGTGCCTGGTAGGGTCCAGGATCCTGAGTCTTTGGTGAAACTAAACCTCCCGGAGCTGTCCCCTCAGTCTTTGTTTCCTATCTGTGAATTTAGGGCCCTTTTGGGAACTGAGTGCCCTTCCTTCCTGCTTCTTCTTCTTCACAGGTGTCCAATCAAGGCCAGTCGCTCAATACCCTGGGTTCTGCCTTCCTTAACATCATGTGGCCCCATGAGATTGCCAACGGAAAGTGGTTGCTGTACCCCATGAGAGTGGAGCTGGAGGGTGGTCAGGGGCCTGGGCAGAAGGGACTCTGTTCTCCAAGGCCCAACATCCTCCACCTGGTGAGGCTTAAGCAGGGTGGGCTTCTTTTTAGGAGGGAAGAGGGGTTAGATGTTGGAAAGAATGATTTTATCTAGGGGGTAATGTGTGTGGGACGTTAGGGAGGAAGCCATGGGAAGAGATGTGACTTTGGATTGCTGTGTTTAGAGGGACACTCATTGATTGTCCTTCCCCACTTCCAGGATGTGGACAACAGGGACAGGAAACGGCGGGAGCTGGAGCAACCGGAGCAGCAGGAGCCACATGAACAGCCAGAGCTCAGCACTTCCTGGTGGCCAGTGTCCTCCGTTGAGAAGAAGAAAAATATCACCCTGGTGAGTGCAGAGCAACCATGGCAGCTGCCAGAAAGGGATGTTTGGTGATGTGATGGAGGATGCTGGGGGATCATGGAGTCTCAGGATCTTGGAATGGTGGCTTGTGAAGAGGTATGATGGTCAAACATGTTGATAAGACTGTACTCATCATAACTTGTGGAGTGTTGATACTCCTGTGTCCATCAAGGACTCACTTCAGAGTAGGGCATTGAACTGAAAGTCAATTAGACAAGCAATCAATTCTGCACACAGTTACACAAAACATATATTTTATATTTTATAGGGATAGGATAGTTTTAGCTTTGAGATCTATATGTTGTTCTTTTGGAATCTTTTAGGAGAAATAAGTCAATTTGTATAAGGAAATCTGCTTCATTTTTATAATGTCAAAAGCACTTTTAATCTTTTAAAGTTCTAATAATTAAAATGAAAGTATATTATATGATATGTATTCATTAGGAGTATTTCTTTTGAGTAGCTTTGCCTCCCTTACTTCTGTACGTTTCGCATAGCTTTTAGTGTAACTTTTCATCGTGAATTGATTGAAGGTTTACAGAGCAGATCAAGTTTCCATTCAACAGTTCATACACATCTTGTTTTAGGTCATGCATTGAATACACTCCCCACAATGTAACAACACCACTTCTCCCACTTCCTCCCCATGTTTTCAGTTTCCATCCTTCTTTTTTTCTAAACCTTCTGAGCTTTGCCCTTGGGTAAATGTTGCCCTTTTGACCTTAAATGGTGTCCATACCTCCCTAGTGTTTTCATTACCCTTTAGATGTGTATATTGTTTTGCTAAAAACTGAGTGATGAAAACAAAAACAAAAACTGAGTGATGGTGTGAGTCCATTTCCAGTCCTGAAGGGTGACTAAGGACCATAGTCTTGGGGGTTCCCGTCTCTATTCAACCAGTGAACTTTTTTTTTCCTTACGTTTTTATTGTGGATTGAGTGAAAGTTTACAGGGCAGGTCATTAGTTTTACATTCAACAGATCATACACCTTGTTTAGTTACAGTTTTATAATCCCCACCATGTACCATCAGATAACAATATTTCTCTCTATTCACTTGAGCTTTTTTTTTTAAACACTCAGGCATATATAATAATGTACACCACCAAAGGGCACATTCTGCAAGTCTGCCTCCTGGCCTCCAGTTCTTGGTCCCTCTCTTCCCATGAATCTAGAGTCCTCAGCTGCTCCCCCTCTCCATGTCCCAATCTCTACCTCTGTCTCTGGTATCGCTGCTTCTCTGGATAATGGCTCACATTCTGCTTATGCTCCGCTCCCTTGATGGTCCTAGGGTCCTC
>NW_006408551.1:1520534-1521166 GCF_000296735.1 Chrysochloris asiatica | reverse complement strand
GTTTCCAAAGCCTGCCTTCGTTCCAATATGGAGTGTAGGTCTACCTTCAGCTCATTTGTTTCAGTCACTTTATCTTGTTTCTGGACATGTGCTGATATGGTCATCTATTTCTGTTTCTTGGGAATATTCAGTAGTTAGCTGTGGCCTTAATACTTAGATGAGTGTTTGATTTGGTAGATGTGATCAGGAGATGGGCTTTTCAGTCTTCTTATTACTGGAGTCAGTGTAACTGCCTTAGGTTTTGGCTGCCTATCTGGTGTATGGCAGCTGGTATTGGTTCTTGTCTGGACTGTGGGATTTTATAGGGTGTCATTGTGCTTGACTATATGACAGTGATTACTGTCTCTTCTTGAGTAATGTAGGGAGAGAAAGAGCCCCCTAAAGGTAAAGAGGGGACCAGAAAATAAGATGTTGTTGTTGTTAAGTGCTGTTGAGTCGATTCTGACCCATAGTGACCCTGAACAGGGTTTCCGAAGCTGTAAATCTTTACGGGAGCAGAAAGCCTCATCTTTCTCCCACAGAGCAGCTGGTAGTTTCAAACTGCTGACCTTGCGGTTTGCAGCCCTATTTGTAACCACTGTGCTACCAGAGCTCCTTAGGAAACAAGATAGCAACAGTAAAAAAAAAAAAAA
>NW_006408551.1:1517267-1518764 GCF_000296735.1 Chrysochloris asiatica | reverse complement strand
GGTTGTGCATATATCATTATTTACTTCTGTCTCACTTAGCCCATTGAGACCTGTCTAATTGTTCTCCCATCTGCTTTGTTCTTCCCTAATATGATTTTAATGTCGTCTTTCAGCTTCTTGCCTTCAAGACTGCTTGAGAAATTCCAAGATGCCATCGCTGGTCGTTATGATGTAACTCAGGATTTAATTTTTGGCCTGTTTCCCTTTTAGTCCGCTTGTTCCATTCCACAACCGCCATTCAGGCCTTTGTCCTAAGGGAAAACAGTTCTGGGCTGGCTGTGGCTGTTTTTTTTCACTTTACATTTTATCAGCATGTTTCCTTAGGCTCTTCTGAGCTGGGATGATTTCCCAGACCTTGCCATTTGGTTTTAAGTGGTAATGGTTTCTTTAAATTTTGAGGAGATCTGTGCACATGCATAATAGAACCCTCTGTGGCTGGGTTGGGGTGTCTACTCGCTCAGGCAGCCCCTCTTGTCACCAGAATGGAGGTGTGCAGACAGAGAGAGAGTAGTGAATAGATACATTAAAAAAAAAAAGAATGTCCACACCTTTATCTCCATAGTTCTGTCAAACATCAGTCTGTGGCTGCTCTGATTCTTCCCCCTTTCGGTCTCACCCAAGATGGCTGCTCTAGGAGCAACTGAGCGCTTTGGATTAGAAAGCACTGGATTTCTTGCTTCTGCTACAAATGCCACTGGCTGTAAGCCTTCCAACTTTCTACATATTCTTTTATATGTGGTTCAGAGTTCTGAGACCATCCTCTGAACCTTCTTGGTCTGGTATTCTGTGCTGTTGCTGATGGAGCTCCTCACTCCACTTCTACTCTCTCCGCCATCTTGTTTGTTCTCCCGAGCTTGATCTTTTTTTTTGATTTTGTGTTTTGGTTTACATTTTTCTCCCACTCTACTCAGAACCTTCTAATGTGATCCTTTTTAGAGCAGTTGGTCGTGGTAGCTGGGCATCATTTAGTTCTTTTGCCTTCAGGGTCATGGAGACTGATGTTCCCTTGAATTTACTGTTTCCATGTATCTTCAGTTTTCTTCACCTTTCTTTCCTCTGGATAGGGAAGAAATACCCTGGATGACTTTTACCAGCTTTTAAGACCCCAGCTGCTACTCACCAAGTAGGATGTAGGACATTGTCTTTGTGAACTGTGTTGTGGTAATTGACTTTGGTATCCCCTGAGACCATGATCCTGAGCCCTCAGGCCCAATGACTCATTCTCTCAAGTTGTTTGGTTATGTCCAAGTCATTTTCATAATTTTGCTTCTTCTGTGCTCCATCACATTCATGAATATATTTGCAGCAAAGGTCAATACCCATGTACACATATCCTTTGTCAATTCTAGATATCTTCATGAGTACACTCTCACTCTCCCTCCCATACCTGTTAAGCTTGTGTGTCTACCCATATATCTGTTTATAGATCACTGCTATCACAGGATTATGTACATAGCAGTATTTACTTCTATTGCCTTAACTCTTACACTGCTCCCA
>NW_006408551.1:1514706-1516412 GCF_000296735.1 Chrysochloris asiatica | reverse complement strand
AGGTTAGAAAAAAAAAGGAAGGATCAGTGGTTGTAAAATATGGATTTGGTGATAGAAATGATGTTGAAAGTTGCATGATAGAATTTTGCAAGACCAATGACTTCTTCGTTGAACCTCACCAGTTGGAATACACAGAAATCAAATTGACTACATCTGTGGAAAGAGACAGTGGAACAGCTCCATGTTGTCGTTGTGAAGTACCATTGAGTCGGTTCTGACACATAGTGAACCTGTATAGGATTTCCAGGGAGCAGCTTGTGAGCTTGAACCACTGACCTTGCTGTTCAAATGACTTTGCAGTCCTGCACATTAGGATACCATGCCACACCAGAGCTCCAAAAAGTGCCATATCATCAGTCAAAACAAGACCAGGGGCAGACTATGGAACAGACCATCAATTGCTTATATGCAAGTTCAAGCTGAAGCTGGAAAAAATTAAAACAAGTTCACGAGAGCCAAAATACGACCTTGAACATATCCCACCTGAATTTAGAGATCATCTCAAGAACAGATTTGATGCATTAGATACTAATGACCAAAGAGCAGAAAGAAGTGTTGTGGGATGACATCAAAAACATCATATAGTAAGAAAGCCAGAGGTCATTAAGAAGACATGAAAGAAGGAAAAGACCTAAATAGATGTCAGGAGAGATTCTGAAACTTGTTCTCAAACATAGAGATGCTAAAGCAACGGGAGAAATGAGGAGGTAAGAGAGCTGAATGGAAAATTTCAAAGGGCAGCTCAAGAAGACAAAGTGAAATATAATGAAATGTGCAAAGACCTGGAGTTAGAAAACCAATAGGGAAGAACATGCTCAACATTTCTCAAGCTGAAAGAACTAAAGAAAAAATTCAAGCCTCCACTTGAAATACTTAAGGATTCTCTGGGCAAAATACTGAATGATTCAGAAAGCATCAAAAGAAGATGGAAGGAATATACAGAGTCACAGTACCTAAAGGAAATGGTTGATGTTTAACCATTTTAAGAGGTAGCATATGATCAAGAGTCCATGATAAAGAACAAGCAAGTTGCTTGCCCAGGAGACATCAAGGCAAGTGGTCGGGTCCTCTCAGTGCAAATCCTCTTCCAAGACTAAGACGCAATGGGAATACATACTCTGATTGGCGACCACGCATGTCACCCATAAGGGAAAGTGAGGGAAGAACATCAATGAAGCGGCGAGCTAAGCCCTACATCGTTCAGCAGACTCCTGTGAACCCGGGTGGAGACCTGGTCGGCCAGCAGCATGTCAAGACCTGGGGACTCATGGGCTCAGAGTCAATGACACAGCCACAGAGGACTAGAGTGAAGAGTGAAGCATCCAGCTGATAAGAGGAGGGCGGACAGACGCAAGAACACCCACACTTGTAGATGATACCCACTTGACCTGGCTTCAATGACTGGATGAATAGAACTGAACTCGAAGAAGAAAGAAGAGGAAAAAAGCATCATCTGATACAATGTGATAAACTTGACCTACACCTATAAATGCAGTAGCTCAAAAAAAGAAACAAATCCTTGCTGCAAAAATTATTTCCACCCCCTCCACACAAAGAGTAGACAGGGATGGGCAACTTGGACATTGGCCACCCCAAAGTGGGGGGAGGGATACAAAGGTAAGAAGTGACTGGCTTACAAGCTTTCAAGAGGGAACCTAGATCCAGAGGGCGTGGAGGAAGGTAGAGTCTCCAGTGAATAGTATCCA
>NW_006408551.1:1500951-1514294 GCF_000296735.1 Chrysochloris asiatica | reverse complement strand
GAAGAAGTCCAAGGTGCACTGAAGTCATTGGCAAAGAAAAAGAACAGGAGTCTGGGAATTGATGGAAGACAAATTGAAAAATTTCAACAAACTGATGCAGAACTGGAAGCACTCACTCATCTATGCCAAGAAATTTAGAAGACAGTTACCTGGTCAGCTAATTGGAAGAGATCTGTATTTGTGCCCATTCCCAAAAGAGGTGATCAAACTTGAATGTGAAAATCTTCTGAAGATATCATTAATATTATATGTAAGTAAAATTTTGCTAAAGATAATTCAAAAGTGGCTGCAACAGTACATTGACAGGGAACTGCCAGAGGTTCACATAGGATTCAGATGAGGACATGGAACGAGGGCTGTCATTGCTGATGTCAGATGGATCTTGGTTGAAAGCAGAGAATACCAGAAAGATGTTTACCTGTGTTTTATTGACTATGAGAAGGCTTTTGACTGTGCTGCTCGTGACACGCTATGGACTACATTGTGGAGTGTGAATATTCCAGAACACTTAATTGTGCTCACGAGGAACTTTTACATAGGCAAAGAGGCAGTCATTTGAACAGAACAAGGGAACACTGAATGGTTTAAAATCCGGAAAGGTATTTGCCAGGGTTATATTCTTCAACTATACTTATTCAATCTGTATGCTGAGCAAATAATTCGAGAAACTGGATTATATGATGAAGAATGTGGCATCAGGATTGGAGGTAGACTCATTAACAACCTGTGATAGGCAGGTGATACACCCTTGCTTGCTGTAAGTGAAGAGGACTTAAAATACTTATTGATGAAGATCAAAACCCACAGCCTTTGGTATGGGTTGTACCTCGGTGTGAAGAAAACAACAATCCTCACCAAGAACCAATAAATAACATTATCATAAATGGAGGAAAAATTGAAGTTGTCAGTGACTTCATTTTGCTAGGATCAACCATCAACACTCTTGGAAGCAGCAGTCAAGAAATTAAAGGACGTATTGCATTAGGCAAATCTGCTCCATTAGATCTTTGATGTGTTCAAGAACAAAGATGTCAGTTTGAGAACTAAAGTGCACCTGACCCAAGCCATGGTATTTTCAATGCCTCATATGTATGTGGAAGTTTGACAGTGAATAAGAAAGACAGTGAATAAGAAAGTGAATAATAAGAAGAATTAATGCATTTGAGTTGTGGTGTTATAACAGAATATTAAATATACAGATGCAAGAACACCCACACTTGTAGATGATACCCACTTGACCTGGCTTCAATGACTGGATGAACAGAACTGAACTCGAAGAAGAAAGAAGAGGAAAAAAGCGTCATCTGATACAATTTGATAAACTTGTTTGGACTGTTAGAAGAACAAACAAGTCTGTGTTGGAAGAAGTACAACCCGAATGCTCCTTGGAAGCCAGGATGGCGAGACTTCGTCACTCATACCTTGGACATATTGTCAGGAGGGACTGGTCTCTGGAGAAAGATATTATGCTGGTTAAAGTGGAGGGTCAGCGAAAAAGAGGAAGACCTCCAGTGAGATGGATTGGCACAGTGACAGCAGCAATGGGTTCAAGTTGAACAGTGATTGTGAGGATGGTGCTGAACTGAGCAGTCTGGTTTTGTTGTGCACAAGGCTGCTCTGCATTGGAATGGCCTCAATGGCACCTAACAACAACAGCAAGCCATCCAGCCAATAATTTCCTCTCTCCTCCCCTCAAATGGATTTACTGGGCAAATTAATACATGTTCTGTGCTTCTTCCCTTTTAGGATGACACTGGCAGTGAGTGTGGTGCATTAGGGCCTGGTTGTGAGAGGATGAATGCCAGTTATTGTAGGGTGGACAATCGAATCAAGAGGTGGAAGAGATTGTTTTCATGGTCTCAGGAATGGAAGGAGCTGGTCCAGCTCTGTCACCATCTGTCTGGGAGAGAGTCCTTTTGTACCTAGTTTCTTCCCAGGGCCTTCAGCTTTCCCACTTCCTGAGAGGCTGCCATGAGGCAAAATGAAGTATACTGGTTTCCTAGGACAGAGCACCACATGCTGGCTGGTTTCTAAGAACAGAAATTTATTGTTTCAGTTTTGAGGGCTGGAAGCCTGAAGTCGAGGTGTTGCTGTGTTGATTCTTTCTGAAGGGTCTGAGGGAAAGTCTACTCAGAGCTGCTTTCCTCACTTCTGGTGACAGCCTATGATCCCTGGCATTCATTGACCTGTAGATGAATGCTTTTGTCTTAACATGACTGACTGTCTGCCCTCTCTGTATCTATCTCTGTATCGCTTCTCTTTTATAAAGACACCAGTAATAATGAATCGGAGTCCTGGTGTAGCGCTGGACTGCAAGGTCATTTGAATTGCAAGATTGGTGGTTCAAACTCACTGGCCACTCCTTGGAAACCCTATACAGGGTCGCTATGAGTCCGAAACAACTCGATGGCACTTAGCAACAACAACACAAATAATGAATTAGGACCCACCCTACTTCAGTATGATCTCATGTCATACTGATGACATCTTTAAAGACTCGATTCCCAAAGAAGGTCATCTTTTTACAGGTACCAGAAGTTAGGTCTTCAGCATACCTTTTTGGGGACACAATTCAATTCACTAAGAAGCCTCTGGAGTGTGTGAACTTCTCTAATTGCTGTTCACTATCACGTGGACAGTCCTGCCTACCCCATATGACTGACTTTCTTTTGAAGGCCTCTATTTCTAGTAAGAAATTTAAAATGGATTCTTTTACCTGAAATTAAGGCAGATTGTTCTTAGACAGATTGCCTTTTGAATTGCTAAAAGTAGTGAAATAAAAGATGTCCCAGATAGTTCAAACACTCTCAAGCATTCTTTTGCAAGTGGATTGTGGCAAGTATGATGAATATGATATAACTTTGAGGCAAATCAGGTGGGGATTACACCAAATGGAAGTTGATCAGGTTGGCAGGAACAGAGCACCCCTCCACCCCTGGTGAGTTTAAGCTTAGTGCAGGAGTGTACCTTTGCTGAGTATGGATCTGGGTTCTACTGTCTCCTCAATCATTACTAAGTTTGCTAGCTTTGTGTCCTGAGGCAGTTTGCCCGAGCTCTTTGACTTTCCTCATTTGAAATATGTAGATGATAATAATATGCACAAGTTTTTGGGTGGTGCAAACATGAGTTAGCATGTTCAGCTCAGCTGCTAGTGACAAGGTTGGAGACTTGAGTTTACCCAGTGTTTCCTTGGAGGAGAGGCCTGGTGATCTACTGCTGAAAAATCAACCCCTGAAAATCCTATGTAGCATGGTTCTACTCTGACACACACAGGGTCACCATAGGTTGGAATTGATTATATGTCAAATGGTTAATAATATGCACCTTATAAAACTGGTGAAGCTGAAATGAAATAAGTACCTGGCCCATAGTAGTTGCTCAGTAAGTGGGACCATCAGTAGATCCTAGAAACATCAATTAGGGACGCTGTTTTATTTGCTGTTGTAAAGGAAGAAGACCCCTACCCCTCATCCTTTCATTTCAAGCCAAATAACTCAGATTTTGGAGTAGATCACTATTTTGGATTATCCAGGTAGACTACAGGGTTAATCTGGGAAGATGTCCTGGAGGAGGAAGGTTTGAGGCCAGGTAAGGAAAATGGAAGAACCGTGAGTGAGAAGCAGCAGAAATGGGAGTCCACAGGGTAGGAGCTTGAAGACTCCAGACTGACTCTGTTTGGGCAGTGCCAGCCCTGGGACAGGCCTAGTGGCATGGGGTCAGGTGGCTTAGAGCTTTGTTTTTCCTTGTCCCCAGGACTGTGCTCGGGGCACAGCTAATTGTATATTGTTCAGCTGCCCGCTCTACAGCTTTGACCGCGCGGCTGTGTTGCACGTTTGGGGCCGCCTATGGAACAGCACTTTCCTGGAGGTGAGGGCTCTGCTGGGACCCCAGGTTGGGCTTCCTCTTCAACAATTGCTCCTCTGGAACTCAGATTCTCTTCCACCTCCTCTCAGTCCAAATGCAGTGCATCCTTAGCCCAGTGAGGCAGAAACACTCTCTATATTGGATGCTATTCCACTTGCAATTTCAGAGACTGGATGGAAGGGAGGGCCCATGGGGACATTTAGGAGGACGGTCGTATTCCTTGCTCCCTTAGGAGTATTCAGCTGTAAAATCCCTGGAAGTGATTGTCCGAGCCAACATTACAGTGAAGTCCTCCATCAAGAACTTGCTGCTCAGAGATGCCTCCACAGTGGTGAGCTGCAGAACTGGGGGAGTGGGGGCTCTTCTCTCTTTTGCTCTCTGCTCCACTAATGCCTGCTCCCTAGATTCCAGTGATGGTGTATTTGGACCCAGTGGCTGTGGTGGCAGAAGGAGTCCCCTGGTGGGTCATCCTCTTAGCTGTCCTGGCTGGGCTATTGGTCCTGGCTCTGCTGGTGCTGCTGATGTGGAAGGTGAGGCCTGGGGATGGGGGTCAGTGGGGACTGAGTTTCCCTGTCAGGCAGGTAGCTTTGCATATTGGGGTTCTTTCACCCACCCACTTATTCAACAAATATGCATTGAGTACTTACCCTGGTTTGTACCAGGAACTCTGTCTAGCCCTGGAAGTTTCAAAGATAAACCAGATACAGGTCTTATCCTCAAAGACTTTACAGTCTAGTGGGGGAGGTGAACTTTGTAGTCAAGGACAAGACAGAAGCTGCTAAGAGTTGAGAAAGTATAGTGTGAGTTCAGAAGCTGGAAAGATTGAGAGGAACTTAGAGGAAGATGGAATAGAAGAATTGGGATGTGTGGAGAGAGAGTTGATGGGGTCTGAGCTTTCCAGAAGAACCATGGAAGGCAAAGTCACAGAGGCAGGGAAATGTAGTCTGATTTAACTAGATTGTGGCAGGTAGGCTGGAAAAGAAATTGAGGCCACTAAAGCCAATAAACGTGGAGAACAGCCTCCAGAGAAATGCCTCTAGGCCTGAACTTGGAGCCACCAGATTCTGGGTTCTACATGGGACCAGTTTTAAAAACACAGAGTTGTACATAGACTCACACTCGGGTCTAGGGCACAACATTAAAGATTACACATGGACGCGTCAGTACAGAGATTCACATACATCACCAGGATTCCTATTCAGAACCACTGTGCCACCTCTAGGGTTCTGTGTGGGGCCATGCAAGTTCTTGGGGTCTGATAGGAACTCCCTACTCCCTCTAACAACACTTACCCCTCCTTGGGACCATTCACAGGCCAAGAGCACAAGTTGGCAAATGTGAATTATCAGTGGTCCAGGCCTCTGGAGTAGCACCCAAACTGTTGGGAACCTGGCCAGTTTAGGGGAGATTGATGCCTTCACGAAACTGGCCATGGGATCTCTGCTCCCTGCTTCCATCTTTCTTCAGTCTTTCCATCCTCTGCCTCTTTTGTCCTTACTTTCCCCTCGACATCCCAGTGTGGTTTCTTCCACTGTAGCAGCCAGAGCTCATCTTTTCTCACCAACTATCACTGGGCTCATCTGGCTGTGCAGCCTTCAGCTATGGAAGTTGTGGGTCCAGGGACTGTGGGGTAACTGTTGTGTGTATGCACATGTGTTGTTGTGCAAATATATGTGTGTAAATATGTATGTGTGGAAGTTTAAGTAGAGCTTCCTAGAGTTTCCAGCATCCAGGAGGTCGTGAGTGTGCAAGGCAAAGAAATGAGATTGCATGAAGATGGTGTGAGTACCAGGAAATAGGGTGGAATAAGGAGGGAGGTTATAAGGGTGAGTATGCACAGCCTTGGGCATGCACAAGGGGTTGAATGGACTCATGAAGTGTGAGCATGTGGGAGTGTAGGGAGGTACTATGCATGTCTTTTCTATGGGCATGAGTGTACAGAGACAATTGTGTAAGGAGATACCATGCAGGAGTCTGAGCATGTAGGAGTTTTGGCAGTCCTGAATATGAGTGTTCCAGGGTCACATTTCTGCCGTGGTTGTAAGGATCAGCATGTTGATGACTTAGAGAGGCACTTGATTACCATGTTTGAGTAAGCCCTGCCCTAGAAGGGATGCTGTGTAATATATATGTGTACAGGGTGTGTATGTGTGTGAGACTATAGAGCAGTCATCCTAGAGGATGCAGGGGTCTAGGAAGCTATTTTCTTCAGATCTTGTTTGTGTTCTGTGGGAGGCTATCGGGTCTCTTAAAAGCTTGGGTGGGTGGAGTCTGAGATTCTGATGTTCTACCTTCAACTCCGTCTTTCAGAGGCCGAGGGAGATGTCCTTGGTCCTGTACCCCGGATCCCCCCTCTTGGTCCCCGAATGTGAATGAGAGCCAAGAATACAGCACTGATGATGGAGGCTTACTAGATACTGTCTAACTTATCTGTTTTCTGCTGGAGTTGGTTCTTTCTGTGCTAGGGATGATGAGGGCAGGGAGCTGTGTTGTGCTGGGCATCTGTTCCAGGGGCTGCAACCCTCTTGACTCTAAATGTCCTTACAGATGGGATTCTTCAAGCGGGCACGGTATCCTGAGGCCACAGTGCCCCAGTACCATGCGGTAAAGATCCCACGAGAAGACCGGCAGCAGTTCAAGGAGGAGAAGACGGGCACCATCTTGAGGAACAACTGGAACAGCCCCCGGCCAGAGAGCTCGGATGCACACCCCATCCTGGCTGCAGATGGGCACCCTGACCTAGGCCCTGATGGGCATCCTGTGTCAGCCACTGCCTAGCTTCCTTTGTTCCAGTCTGGCCCATGGGTCCCTCCACCTCTTCCCTAGCGATGGCTCCTAGGGAATGAAGAGAGTGGGTTGCTAGTATTGTATCAGGATTTGGCAGGATCTGCTTCCTCAGGGCCAAAGACCTCCCCTCACCCCTACTAGGATGATCCCAACACTTCCCCCTGGAATGCTGTGTTGAGGGGGTAAATCAGGGATGGGGCTATGGGGTAGGGTGAAAAGGGCAGGGATGTCCTGACTCAAAGGTAATGAGATAGGATCCTAACCCCTCCCCTCTCCTATTCACTCTGTATAATAAGACCCCAAGCACCTGTTTCCCCAAAGTGCCTTAGTTTAGAGGGCCAGGGAGGAGGCTGCATCACTGACTCAGGGGCTCCTCCCTCCCGACTTCCCCATCTCCCCTGACCTTAGTTTGCTGCATCAGTCTAATGGGTTTTATCTATTTATTAAAAAACTTGTGAGGACAAAAACATTTGGCTTCTTTGCTGAACCCTGCTTCTCCATCCCAGGGTGTATAGCAAATCCCTGATTCTCTTCAGTACCCCCAAAAGTCAGACATGGGTGCTAGTGGGGAGGACGGGTCACGTGGCCTGGCAAGGACACACATACCATGACTTTTGGGACTAATTTTTAGAGGCAGATGGGTGTGATGGCAGAAGGTGGGGAGGGGGATTTTACCACGGGAAGAAGGGAAAGGAAATGGAGCTGGCCTGGAGGTCGGTGTGCACAAGTTGGGAGACTCAGTCTAGAGATCGGTGGTTAAGAGTATGACAGGATACAGTTGTTTTTTCTTTCTCTCTCTAATCTGGTTAGGAGTAGAGCTTTTTCACTGTAGAAGGAAGGACTGAAATGAGAGATTCCCACTGGCAGAGTGGGGAGAGAAAAGAATGAAGGTGGTCATCTTGTGAATGGTTTCCCTCCGCCTCGATCCTCTCAATAAAAAAACAGATTTGGCCAATGGGTCAGAGTATTCTGACTGGGGTCAGGAGAGTGAATGAGTGACCACCTTGGGGACGAGGGGAAGAGTTATTTCACAGCCTTTCCTATGATGCTGGGACCAACAGGTAACCACTTGATAGGAGGGGGTTGTCGCTCCATTTGGATTTCAGAGAACTGGGTGCCCTCCAGATCCTTCCAGGTTTCTCTGGTGAGGCAGCAGCCACCCGCAATGTGTTGCCAGGTGGGCTCTAAAACTTGCTGCCACATGAAGGCCCAGCTTCCACATGGCTCAGCCACATGTTCCCAGAAAAAGAAGAGTCCTCCCTGAGAGAGAGGAGAGAGTTAGTGTTACCTAGCTGCTCCTTTGCCCTCCGTTCTCCCACCTCACCACCCCCCCACTCACCAAGCATGTTCAAATCTCTTGGTGAAGTAGAAGTTGTAGGCCTGAGAGTTTATGGAGCAAAATGTCTTGCTGCTGACTTTTTCTGCACTCTGGCACCTACCCTCCCACCCAAAGTCCTTGTGGACAATATCACCTGACTGAGTGGCGATGATGCGTGAGAGCTCTTTAAGAACAATGTAGCTTAGGGCAGACAAGTGGGGAGAGCGGATATCTCCATATAAAGAGATGCACAACCCATTCTTGGTCTCAAGACTCAGATGCATACATCCAACTGCTTTCTGGACAGCTCTGTAAACATACAGTGCTAATCCCAGGGAATATCCGAGGGAAGCCTGGGACCCACCTGCCATCTGGTCTTCCTTAAGCTTTTCTAAAACTCCATGATAGGCTCTCCCCATCCACCCCCAGGCTCTGAATTTAGCAGCTGAAGACTTCCAAGTCCTATCTCCAGAAGACAGACTTTCTTGAGTTTCAACTGCCTATTTGGTAGGGAGTTAGTGAAAGACCCTTGATAGGATGGATTGGTACAGTGGCTGCAACAATTGAACAATTGTGAGGACTGGGCAGTGCCTTGATGACACCTAACAACAATAGTAACAACAACTGTCTATTTAACTTCTGTTTAGATGTTTCAGTGGCTGTATCTGAGTGGTGCAAATAATTAACCACTACTACTAACAAAAAGGGGCTCTGGTAGCGTAGTGGTTACGAATCGGGCTGCGAACCTTAAGGTCAGCGGTTCGAAACTACCAGCTGCTCCGCGGGAGAAAGATGAGGCTTTCTACTCCCGTAAAGATTTACACCCTCGGAAACCCTGTACAGGGTCGCTATGGGTCGGAACCGACTCAATGGCACATAACAACAACAACAACTACTAACAAAAAGGTTTGTATTTCAAACCTATCTAGAGCTACTGTGATAACTTGATGGCAACTTTTTTTTGTGTCTCAGAAACCTTATAAGTCTAAAATAGGTTTCTCCCCCACCTTCCTCATCTCAGCAAATAGCACCTTCACGCAATGCCTCCCTCAAGTTGTTTACGCACATACTTGGAAACCACCCTAAACGCATTTCTCTCCATGTTGCTGTCGAGTCAGTTCTAACTCACAGCAACCCTGTATAGGGTTTCTGAGGAGTGGCTGGTGGCTTTGAACCACGGACCTTGTGGTGAGCAGTCCAATGCCTATCTTACAGTACCACACCCAGTTCAAAATATTTTGTGTTCTACTTCCCAATATATCTACATTTATTGTTGTTAAGTGCTGTTGAGTCATTTCCAACCCATAGCTACTCTGAATTTCCTAGGAGCAGCTGGTGAGCTTGAACTGCCAACTTTGTAATTCAAACCGACTTTGCAGTCCAGTGCATTAACCCACAGCCCCAAACCAGGATGAACACTCTTGTTTCCGCCTACTTCCTTATACCCCTCTAGTCCCTCAGATTTCAATTTAGCCGTCATTTTCTTCAGGAGATTTCCCTGACCCCTTACCTCTGCCTCTCCCTGCCTTAAGGAATGCTTCTGCAAATTTTTATAGCATTGGTCACATTTCCTATTCACCAGCAGATGGCGGTGGAGGGGAGTATCTAAGGTGCTACAATGTCCAATTCCCCATCCCTGCGGAGGGACCCTGGGTGTCACAAGTCGTTTGCAAACTGGCTGCTAAACTAAAGGTTGGTGACTTAAGCCTACCTGTGAGCTCCAAGGAAGAAAGGCCTTACAAACTGCGTCTGTAAACATTATGCCAAAGAAAACCCTATGGGGCAATTCTATTCTGCAACACATATGGCACCTTGAGCTAGAATCAATTCAACAGCATTGGGGTTGGTTTTGGTTTAGTTGGGTGCTCTGAGGAGTTCCTAGAGGGTGCAAACAGTTAGCAGGTTTGCTGCTAACCTAAGGTTGGTGGTTGGAGTTCACGCGGAGGCACCTCAAAGGAAAAGCCACTGAAAACCCTACATAGCACAGTGCTCCTCTGACCCATGGGGTTACTATGGTAACTGGTTTTAGGGTGCCCTGAACACTGGGATGGCTGATGCTGTCTTTGCCCTATGGACCCAAACCCTTCCGATCTGCTTACCGGCCTCAGCACTCTCTGGACTTCCCGCAGGACCTTCTTTGGGCTCTGCACAGAGCATAGCACCAGAGTGCAAACCACCACATCCATGGAGCCGTCTGCCAGTTGTCCCATGTCCTCTCCAGCAGCTACCACAAACTGCTCGTATGTGAGGTGCTTATTTTCAGCCATGTTCTTTGTCAGGAACTTCTCAAAGTTGGGATTTGGGTCCAGGCAGGTTATCCTGCAGCCTGGTGGATAGAACTGGAAGTTGGCCCCAGTGCCACAGCCTATCTCCAGCAGGTCCACTGTCCCAGAGGCAAGCTCCTTGATCTGACCAAAAAGCTCCCGCTTCTTGCTCTCCATTATACGGTTCCTCCTGACAGTCAGCATGGTCATCAAGTAGGGGAAGTAGATTTTGCACAGGGGCTGCCAGAGACCCAGTAATGCCAACAAGTGCAGGGGCAGGGTCAGGAGAAGCACCAGTAGCTGCAGGAGTCGGACCAGGAAATCCATGGCAGACCAGCTCTGAGTAGTGCTTCTGTGGGCCTTTCCTTTCCACGCAGCCTTTGCTGACTCCCCACCTCTGTCACAATGTGATAGGACTTTGCTCCTTGACTCTTGCTTGGTGATTTCCTCCTCTTCAGGAAGGAGTGGGTCTGGAATTTCTTCAGAGGATGCAGTCTTTATGGTCCTACAAGCTCCTCAACTGGTTTTATGTAGGTGAAGGTGCAGGTAGGGCCAATGTGTCCTGAGTTCTGGGGCACGCTGCCCAGCTGAAGAAGGTGGGGTTCCCTGAAGAGGGAGGTGGGAAGGAAGAAAGGGGATATGTCTTAGATCACAGCCTCATGTTAGCCAAAGGCTGGATACAGAGCCAACCCATTCTGTCTCCAGGTCCTGCTCAGGTTATGCAAACTGGAAACTCTGGTTGGATTTTCCTGGCACAGCCCCAGGACTTTGTAAACTGTAAATGCCTTCATCCAGATGGACGCCAAACACTGAGCATTCTGATTCATCAGAAGAAGGAGGGATGTTACTGGTCAAAAGACAGGCATTTTCTCAACCGATGGTGTTTATTATGAAATCCAAGGCCTCATGGCTCAGAAACAGAAGAAAAGAAAGAGAAAGAAAAAGAAAAGACAAGAGTTCAGGTGAAGAGTCAGGAGACATGGATTCTGCTATGAACTTGTGTTCCTTTGGGCAAGTCTTTTTACCTTGTGGGCCTCAATGTCTCATCTGTAAAATGGGTTATGAGGCGCGCTTGGAGGTTTTCTCTTGCTCTCCTATTAGTAATCTAAGGAGAGTGAGGTAAACTGCATGCAGCTGGTGACCCTAGGTGTCCTCACAGCTCCCAGGGTACCTGAGTCCTGGCCCAGGACAGTACTTCTGAGGCTTCAGGACCAGGCCATTCACGGCCACTGAATCTGGGTGGTTTCAAAGGTCAGTCATAGGGACCTTAGCAGAAATTCCCCAGGTGGTTATTAAGTGGTGGCTCCTTTATTGGCTTAAGCCTCCCACAGAATCTTGGGGATAGTCCCCCACAGATATTCCTGAAAAGTGCACACTAACTGGAAAGTGATTAGAGGAAACTTTATCTAGAGAAAAGAAAACCAGCAAACCAGCTTATACAACATGTAAATAACAACAATCTGAGGTCTCAGGAGAGGCATTTCCCAGAGCCACCGATGGCCTCTGGGGAAGGAGGACTGAGTTTGAACTCAGAGTTTGTGGGAAGGAGTCTGACAAAGTCCACTCCCTTTGTTTTGTTGGCCAGAGGTGCTGCTGATAGGTCTGGCCCTGCCAGTTGAGGCTGAAGAGAAAAGATCTGGAGAGACCTTCTGAGTCCAACAGGGTCAAACTACTTCAGGAAAGTGTCTTCTCCTACACAGAGCTGCCAAACCAGTGTGGGCCCTGCCATTCTGCCAGGGAGAGAGGTTTTTGTGATCCCCACAAGTTAGATAGACATCTTTTCTGGGCTTTGTGTCTACTGTGGACTATAAGAGAACTATGCTTATCTCTACCATAAGGGTGAGTGTTCCTGTTCTCTTTGATTGGTATACAGTGGTGTGGTGGTGGTGGTGGTGGTGTGCCATGGAGTCAGTTCCGACCCATAGAGACCCTGTACAGGGTTTCCGAGGCTGTAAATCTTAACAGGAGCAGAACGCCTCATCTTTCTCCTGCGGAACAGCTGCTAGTTTCGAACTGTTGACCTTGAGGTTAGCAACTCAATCGTAACCATTACACTACCAGAACTCTTTATAGGATTGCGGTTTTGATTTGCATTTTCCTGATTGGCTTGGATATTCTCTTTAGTGAAGACACTGTGTAAGGTTATTTTGCCCATTTTTTATTGGGTTGTGTGTCTTTTTTTTTTTGCTGCTGCTGCTGCCGCTGCTGGTTGTCAGAGTCAGTCCTGACTCACGGTGACTCCATGTGTGCAGAGTAGAGCAGCTCCACAAGGTTTCCAGTCTGTCATCTTTCAGAAGCAGATCACTGGGCCGGCCTTTGGAGGCACCTCTGGCTGGGTTCAAATGACCAACCTTTAGGCCAGTCGTTAAATGCTTAGCCATTTGTGCCAAATTTGTATATTCTAGAAAGGGATTCATTGTCAGAGCTAGGATTTCAGATGATTTTTCCTACTTTTTGCTCCTTTAATGTGTTTTAAAAATGAACTTCTGATAATTTTAATACAGTCCAAGTTATCTTACCAAACATTAAGTTTTGCCAGTTTGAAAGATACAAAATGGTACATATTATACCTTTTTGCACTTTCCTATTATGAATGATGTTTAATATCTTTTTATGTGATTTGTTGTTAAGTGACGTCAAGTGGGTTCCAACTGATACCCAACCTGTATAGGGTTTCCAAGGAGTGGCTGGTGATCTTGAACAGCTGACCTGCGGTTCAAACTGACATTGCAGTCTAGCGAATTAATCCACAGCACCACACCAAGACTCCTTTTATATGATTTGTTGTTGTTGTTAGGTGCCATCAAGTCAGCACCGACCCATAGCGACCTTATGCACAGCAGAATGAAACGCTGTGAGATCCTGGGCCAACCTTACTACTGTTGCTACGCTTGAGCCCATCCATGCTGCCACTTGGCCAATCCATCTCTTTGGGGGGAGGGAGGTCTTCCTCTTTTTCTCTGACCCTCCACTTTACCAAACATGATATCCTTCTCCAGCAACTGGTCCCTCCTAACAATATGTCCAAAGTATGAGAGATGAAGTTTGGCCATATTGACCTCTAAGGAGCACTCTGGCTGCACTTCTAAAATGGATCTATTGGTTCTTTT
>NW_006408551.1:1498093-1499436 GCF_000296735.1 Chrysochloris asiatica | reverse complement strand
CATTTCTTCCATTTGCTTTAGCATCTCTATGATGGAGAGCAAGTTTCAGTGTCTCTTCTGACATCCATTTTGATCTTTTCCTTCTTTCTTGTCTTCTCAATGATTTTTTGCTTTCTTCATGTATGATGTTCTTGATGTCATCCCACAACTCTTATGGTCTTTTGTCTTTAGTGTTTAATATATAAAATCTGTTTAATGTATCAAATTTAGATGATCTCTAAATTCAGGTTTATATGATTTAGAGCCTCTATATTTCCTTTTCTGTAACCCATCCTTTACCTCCTTTTTCTATACATTGCTGATCTTTTCCTACTGATTTGAATAAGCTCTTTACAAGAAGATTAACACTTGTCTGTGATATGACCAGCAAAACATCATTCTTTGGTTTGTTGTGAATGTTCATTTTTTAAATTCTTTCTTATTAGTGTCACTCAGAAATTTTTATTTGTATGTGGTAAAAAAAATAGAAATATTTTCTTTTATGGCTTTTGTGCTATACTTTGGTGCAGCTGGATTGTACATGTACAAATGGTTGAAAAGGGCAAATACTGTGCTGGTGTCTGTATTGTTACAATAAAAAAATCTACACAGAGTAGACTAGAATAGTTATTTAAAGTTAAAGTAAAAAAAAAATCATGATTCATTTCATGAAAAAAACAACAACACACCAATGTTCACCTCTTCATATGTCAGATCTATCTTATGTCTTAGTATTTTTTATCTTACAGATTTGCCTATTCTGGACATTTCATATAAATGGAATCATCCAATATGTGATCTTCTGTGATGGGTTTCTTTCAGTTAGCATCGATTCTCAAGGATTGTCAATGTCGTAGCATGTATCAGCACTCCATTCCTCTTTATTGACAAAGAATATTACGTTGTATGGATACACCACATTTTTTTTTTTTTTTGCATGTATGTTTACACAGGTACTCCTTCCCCTCACTTATTAACTATCTGATTATCTGAAATTTTGCGTTTACAATAGTAAAAACTCTATCTGACTCTTGTTCATTAACCATGTGCATCTGGCAGTTATGAATGTTGGGGTGTGAGGTGAGAGTAATAATGGTGCAGTGGTTTGGCAGTTATGCAATCATGGAATTTGGTAGTTATAGAATGATGTAATTTGGCAATCATGTAAAGATGTATTCATCCTCCATTTTGTGATCTGATGTGTTCATTTCTTCAATTTCACATAATGTCAATTTTGCATAATGACCTGGTCCTTGAAAGCTAATCATGTTGATAAGTGGAAGAGGATGCATTCCCACCCCCGCCACCCCCCGCCTTTTCCTTTTTTCTTTTTTGGCTGGGAGATAAGAAGTTTTTTTTTTTTT
>NW_006408551.1:1496690-1497263 GCF_000296735.1 Chrysochloris asiatica | reverse complement strand
TCTGATCATCCAGCCATTGAAGCTGGGAGACAGAATTTTGGAGTAGGATTGACTTGCGCTTAATCATCTTATTAAATTTTCTCATTGTTTAAATAACTTTTTATTAGATTCTTTGAGTTTTCCAGGTATAAAATGTCATATGCAAATAATGAGAATTTTGCCTCTGAACCTTTCTGAATTTTCTTACCTCTTATTTCTTTTTCTTGCTTAATCATCTTAAGTAATGCCTTCAGAATAATGTTCAATAGTATGGAGAACAAATTCTTTTCTTGTTCCTGAATAATGCTTTCCCACATTCAGCTGTTTGCCCATTTTCTCTCAGTTTTCACCCTTGCCATCAAGTCAACATGACTCATAGTGACCCCATGTGTGTCAGAATAGAATTGTTTTTTTAAAATATAATTTATTTTATTTTCTGCAGTTGAGATCATACGCAGCAGAACATGTACCAGTTCAGTAATTTTGGTATGTATATTTAGTGACATTGATTATATTCTCTAAGTTGTTCAGCTATCCTCACCTTCCTTTTCTGAATTGTTTCTCTCCTATTAATGAAAACTCACTAGCCTCTAC
>NW_006408551.1:1487591-1496285 GCF_000296735.1 Chrysochloris asiatica | reverse complement strand
CCTGGAGATCATGTAGAGTACTATAGGTCACAGTAAGGAATCTGGATTCTTTGTTAAAGCAGATAGGAATGTACTAAAGGGAGGAGGCAGGGAGACCAGTTATGAGACTACTGCAATGGGAGAGTTATGGCCTGGTCTAGAGTTGGGCCAATGGATAAGAAAGAAATAGATAAAATTAAGATTCCTTACCATGATCTATAGTATCCTGCCTGATCTGTCCTCTGTCCATCTCTGATGCAGCCACCCCTTAAGTCCCCATAATTTACCCATACAATCTTCTTTCAGTTTCTCAAACACTCATTGTTTTATGTTTCAGGTAGTTGTAATTGTCATTTCCTTTGCTTGATATGCTCTCTAAGTCTTCAGAAGTCCCTTCCTCTCTCTTTTAAGTCTTAGATCTCATCTCACGCCTTCCCTGCTCTCATCTAGGTCAAGAGCTCTTAGCTCAATTTGCAATTAATAGTTATTGCTATTATTATAAAGGTTTGACTCTTGGCTGACCTCAATGTGGCCCCTGTCCCTGGCTATCAGTGGAGGCTTGTGTGTTGCTATGATGCTAAACAAGTTTCAGTGGAACTTCCAATCTTGCGGTTCAAGCTGACCTTATAGTCCAGCGATTATCCTACAGAGCCACACCAGGACTGTGCCTTATTGACTGGGAAAGGGAATGGAGCCTGTGAGTTGAGGGTCCTTGGTCCCTCCTGCTCCTTTAGGAAACTGTTATGTGGCGCTTGAGCAGAACAGACATTCTAGAGGCTGCCCTCAGGAGTGGGGAGATAAAGACCTCAGTCTATAGAGACCCCTAGGGTCTAGGGTCAATTAAGAATGGTCTGGGGACTGGGCCAGAGCTTGGCTAAATAGGCCTAGGATCAAGCAAGCTAAGTGTGGCAGAAAGTGGCCCTAGGTGAAATTGATAGGCCACTTCACAGTCTCTGGCCTAGTTAGTGAGCATGGGCCAGGGTTAGAGAGTAAGATGGGAGAATCCCTGGGGTAGGGATATGGGTAGGGACTGGGTCTAGATCCTCAGCTCACTGGGCTAAGCTTCAGGAATGGGACGAAGTTAAGGTTTGGGTTAAGTGCAAGCACCGCTCTTGGCAATCCAAAGTAATATTTTTATGTTTTGAAGGAGTAGCTGTGCCTTCTTTATACTGTAGTTGTCAGACCTTTATCTTAGGATAACTCACAGGAGTATGATGGTGAGGTGGCAAAATAGCATATGCCCACCTGGCACCCAGATGCGCTCTTCTTGTTACTTAGATGCATGCCATCCTTCTATGTTTAAATATGATGTTTGTTATTTCACAGGAAAAATAACTGGAGCCATCAAATATGAGTTAGCACATTTGCTATGATATGTGCTAAGACATTCAGAGAATTCCCTTTTGTTAGAAGAGAGGTTTGTGGATCAGAAAGACTTTGGACTTTGTACCCATAGCCTGGGAGGGGCTGAATGAATGTAGACTCTGGAAGAAATCAAGTGTTTCTTAGTACATTCATGTTAGGCTCATAATTTCACAAGGAATAAGGTCAATACCTTATTAGGGGCAATATACTTATGCTTTCCTAATATGAAATAGATTTTATTGGCTTTGGAGAAAAAATACTTGCTATATGAGGTGTAAGGAGCTCTGGTAGCATAGTGGTTACGAGTCAGGCTGCTAACCTCAAGGTCAGCATTTAGAAACTACCAGTCATTCCATGGGAGAAAGATGAGGCTTTCTGCTCCCTTACAGATTTAGTCTCAGAAACCTGATACAGGGTTGCTATGAGTAGGAACCGACTCCACAGCACACCACCACCACCATCACTATATGAGGTATGTTTGTTTTTGAGGAACTTGGAATACAACATCTCCTCCATTTATGGAACTAAAGTTATCTCCTTTTCATTTTGGACCTGGTTAGACCTGGGCAGAGAAAAGCTTCTATTAACATTTGCCCCAAATTTGAAGCTTGAAGATGGGTTGAGAGAGACAGAGATACCACAAGAAACCTCTTTATTCTGAAGGCCTAGGTCTCTAAAGGCTTTTATATCTTGCTTACGTGATACAAGCAAAATTAAGATAATTAAAGGAAATTAACAATTTCTGATTCTTTTATTCTTCACTGTTCTGTAATAGCTTCCCAGCTGGATCGGACAGGAACTGTGCTGGTCTCCATTATAGTGCTGGGAGTGACTTTTTGTGTGTGTGTGTGTGTGTGTAATTAAGCCTGGAGAGTCAGAAAGATAGTGGAAGGGGCTGAGATATAGCCAGGGATGGGAGGGGGTATAGAGTCTTAGGTTTGTTAGAAAGAGCCACTACTTGATTGGCAGCTGAGAATAGGTTACTGAGCTTCCGGTGACTGTTAGCAAGAGAGAACTTGAGACTAATTTTCTGAACTCTTACTCCATTCCTTTCCTATTATTGGGGAGTCAGAACTATTTGGGTCACAGTTATAAAGGACTTTCAGTTTAGACTTTGACTTTGATATTATTGCTAAATAAGAAAACTATTTATTGTATTGGAGGAAGACTCATTAACAACCTGTGATATGCAGATGATACAACTTTGTTTGCTGAAAGTGAAGAGGACTTAAAATATTTACTGATGAAGATCAAATAGCTTTCGGTATGGATTACATCTCAATGTAAAGAAAACAAAAAATCTCACCACTGGACCAATAAACAACATTCTTATCAACAGAGAAAAGATTGAAGTTGTCAAGGACTTCATTCTTCTTGGATCAACTATCAACACTCATGGAAGCAGCAGTCAAGAGATCAAACGATGTATTGCTTTAGGCAAATCTGCTGCACAAGAGCTTTATAAAGTGTTGAAGAGCAAAGATGTCAGCTTGAGGACTAAGGTGCGCCTGACTCAAGCCATGGTGTTTTCAATAACCTCATATGCATGTGAAAGCTGGGCAGTGAATAAGGAAGACCGTAGAAGAATTGATGCATTTGAGTTATGGTGTTAGAGGAGAATATTGAAAGTGCCATGGGCTGCCAGAAGACCCAATAGATCCGTTTTGGAAGAAGTGCAGGCAGAGTATTCCTTGGAGGCCAAGATGGCCAAACTTTGTCTCTCATACTTCAGACATATTGTCAGGAGGGACCAGTCACTGGAGAAGGACATTATGTTTGGTAAGGTGGAACATCAGAGAAAAAGAGGAAGACCCCCAATGAGATGGAATGGCCAAGTGGCAGCATCGATGGGCTCAAGCGTGGCAACAGTAGTGAGGTTGGCCCAGGATCGGGCAGTGTTTCGTTCTGCTGTGCATAAGGTTGCTATGGGTCAGAACTGACTCAATGGCACCTAACAACAACAACAACAACATTTACTGTATTTGTGTTTACACCTAACAACAACAACATTTATTGTATTTGTGTTTATTAGTTGCAATAAACTAATAAGTTGTAATAAGTTTTATTTAGTTAAAAATACACATTTCAAATACACTACAATACTGTGGGGACTCTTAGTGTGACCTTGTAGGATCAGCACTGGACTGAGAACCACAAGGTCAGCATTTCAAACTTACCAGCTGTTTCTTGGAAACCCTAAACAGACCTACTTGGTGGCACTTAACAACAACATATACTTGTTGTTGTTGTTAAGTACCATTGAGTCAGTTCCAACTCATAAAAACCCTGGATAGGGTTTCTGAAGAGCTGCTGGTGGGTTTGAATCTCTGACCTTGTAGTTAGCAGTCCAGTGCTTATCCTGCAGTGCCACACCATGATTCTGAAAGATGGAAGAGATTTAGTCCGCTTTCAATCTCTGAGAAACCTTGCTTGCCACACTAAGTTAAATATAAAATCAGCTATAACAATTGTGGAAAATTACTCATGGTTTTCTAAGTTCTGCAATAGTATGAATATTAGAATCCCTCCTTGAAGACAGATATTGACAACAAAAGGAAATAGTTAAGTGTCTGTCTCATGGACCAACTTACCAGGACCACAACATCTGTTACCCTTACTTCTCATCCAACCAATGTTAGTTCTGTCCATCTATGAAACTCCCTGTTGGCTCTGGTCTCTCAACTTAGCTGCTGTCCCTCCATACCCCCAGTCTATGGTTCCTGGGAGACAGAAGGCTCATTCTGGGGTCTGGTAACTCTGAAATCTGGCAAAAGAAAGACTGCATCTTTCAAATATTTTTTTGTTGGGTTATTTCTTTAGACCCAGTCTCCTAGAAACTCCAGGAAATTATTAAGGATTCAGTGATTAAAAAATAAAAGCAGGAGGAATGGTGGAAGAAAGACCTCTGGAAATCTACTTCTCCATAAAAGCAATGAGAACTTCAGCAACAACTGTAAAGATCAACCTGTTCAGAACTCTGGAACCCATCAAAAGTTTGTAACAATCCAGAGTGTTTATTAAAAGAAAGAAAGAAAGAAAGAAAGAAAGAAAGAAAGAGCCAAATCTCAGAACAATGAGTTTTACAGCATTTGAACATGCTCGATTCTTATCCCTCTCTTCATGTCTCTACAGTAGCCTTGAAATCTGTGTCTTTTGAATCATGGTAGTTGTGAAAACCAGCAGCCTACCAGTCACTTGAAAGGAAATAATGGGTCCCCAGCTCTCCAGAGAGCCTGAGCCCAGAAGAATTCTCACTATTTTGCTTGTCTGGCAGCTAGCTAGAAAAATCCCATTCATGGGGCTTGTCCTTAATTGCTCATTGAGAAAAGCCCTATCCCTAGAGTGCTAGCGAAACAATCAGTGGCCATTTTTAAAAACATTGCAGCTTTCTGAGGTAGTTGGGCAAAGAGGAGGCTAGTCAAAAAGCTTAAGAGGAAGATCTGGGTACATTTCTATAATAGATTTTGGAAGGTATTGACTCTTTTCTTGGGATATAGAAAACCACACAGAGGTGCAGAATTGTGTGCATCTCTCGCCTGTAGCTGAACTTTATTTAGACTCTGCAAACAGGAAGCAAAGGCTAGCACAGAATTATAAACAAACAGAGTTGAAAGCATGCCCAAGTATACACAAACAGAGCCCCTTAGCAAAATATGGGAAATTTACTTGTTAAAGAAATCTAAGGAAATCTTTGTCCAGTTATTAGCGGGACACTAGGCTAACCAAGCAGAGACTTTGGTGGCTGCACATGACAAAGAATACTAACTTTACAAAATTAGTTCAGAAAAGTCACTGGTAAACAAACAACAGCAGCATTAGAACAGCAATAATAATAACACAAAACCCTGGTGTGGTGGTTACATGCCTTGGAGTCGGTTCCGACTCATAGCCACTCTGTATAGGGTTTCCAAGGCTGTAATTCTTTATGTGAGCAGAAAGCCTCATCTTTCTCCTGCCAAGTGGCCGGTAGATTTGAACTTCTAACCTTGCAGTAAGCAGTGCAACTCGTAACCCACTACGTTATCAGAGTTCCTTAAAAACCCTGGTAGAGAATGGGAATCTGATTTCCAGAGCTGTCATATTTATTTTTTTAAATGTCCAGTTATTAATAAAAAAAATGAGACACAAAAAGAAACTTAAGAGTATGGCTCAGGGAAAAACAATGACTAGGATTGTTTCCCAGAGGAAGCCTAGATGTTAGATTTACTAGACAGATGGTGTTTGTTGTTGTTACTGTTAGGTTCTATCCAGTGGATTTCAACTCTTAGCAACCTTGTTGTTGTTGTTATGTGCCATGGAGTCGCTTCCAACTCATAGCGACCCTGTAAATCTTCACTGGAGCAGAAAGCCTCATCTTTCTTCTGCAGAACAGCTGGTAGTTTCGAATTGCTGACCTTGTGGTTCGCAGCCTGATTCATAACCTCTATGCTACCAGAGCTCTTTATAGCAACCTTAGGTACAATACAATATATACTGCCCAGGCCAGCACACCCTCACAGTCTTAGCTATTTTTCAGCCTGTTGGAGTCACTGTGTCAGTCCATCTTATTGAGGGCCTTCCTTTTTTAGTGCTGACCTTCTATTTCACCAAGCATAATGTCCTTCTCCTCGGAAACCCTATACAGGGCCACTATGGGTCAGAACCGACTCGACGGCACTTCACAACAACAACAACAATGTCCTTCTTCAGGGACTGGACCCTCCTACTTACATGTGCAAAGCATATAAGATGAAGTCTTGCCATCCTTACTTCTAAGAAGCATTCTAGCTGTATTTCTTCCACGACAGATTTGTTTGTTTTACCAGTATATGGTATATTTAATGTTCTTTGCCAACAGCATAATTCAAACATAATCAATTCTTCTTCAGTCTTCTTTCTTTATTTCCCAGCTTTTTGCATATATATGAGATGACTGAACATACCACGGTTTAGGTCAGGTGCACCTGAGTTCACAAAGTAGCATCTTTACTTACAACATTTTAAAGAGGTCTTTTGCAACAGATTTGCCCAATGTAATATGCCATTTGATTTCTTGACTGCTCCTTTTATAGATTATATTTTATATTAATTGTGTTATATTTTATATTAATTGTGGATTCAAGTAATTGAAATCCTTGACCACTTCAATCTTTTCTCTGTATATCATGACGTTGTTTATTGGTTCAGTTGTGAGTTTTTTTTTTTTTTTTATGTTGAGATGTAATCCATATTGATGAACATCAGTCATCTTCAACATAGTGTTGAACCTTCTGTTGCACATCTTTGATATTCAACAGAAAGTGTTTCAAGTGCTTTTCACTTTCAATAAACAAGGTTGTGTCATCTGCACATTGCAGGTTGTTAATGACTCTTCCTCCACTCCTGATATTGCAGTCTTTTTCATGTAGTCCAGCTAATCAGATTATTTGCTCAGCATACAGACTGAATAAATATGGTGAAAGGATAGAACCCTGGCACACACTTGCCTATTTTAAATCGCACAGTATCTTGTCTGTTTGATCGACTGCCTGTTGGTTTAGTTATAGGTTGTACATAAGCACAATTATGCATTCTGGAATTCCCATTCTTTGCAATATTCATCGTTATTATCCCAAAATTATATTATGATCCACATAGTTGAATGTCTTTACATAGTCAATAAAACACAAGTAAACATCTTTTTGGCATTCTCTGCTTTCAGCCAAGATCCAGCTGACATCAACAATGATGTCCCTTATTCCGCATCCTTGTCTGAATCCAGCTTGAATTTCTGGCCATTCCCTGTTGATGGACGGCTACAGAAGTTTTTATTTATTTTTTTAAACTTTTTATTGTGAATGGAGGAAGGTTTACATAGCAGATCATCAGTTTTACATTCAACAAATCATATGCTTTGTTTCATTTCAATGATTGTAATCCCCTCAATGTAATGTCCCTTATTTCACTTCCTCCCTGTGATTCTTGTTTCTGTTCCTTCTCTCTCAACCCTTCTAATTTTTGTCCTGCCCATTTGATCTTGGATGGCTGACCATTTTATGGTGTGCATACCTCACTAGCGTTGTTGTTCCCCTTATATACTTACCTACTGCTTGACTGGAAATTGAGCGACAAGGGCTTCAGTACCAGACTTGAAGGATGACCAAGGGACAAGTCTTGGTGTTTCTTCAGTCTCTTTCTGATCAATAAGCCTTTTTTTTTTTTTTAAAATAATGTTGAGTTTTGTTCCACACTTTGTCTCACTTTATCCAGGACTTTCTAATGTGATCCCTTTCAGAGCAGTACAACAGTTTTTGAATGATCTCCAGCAAGTTTTACATTGATGGGCACATGGGTCTGCTGCCACACATTGCCCAAATTGCTGCTGAGGGACCAGGCATGCGTGTCCAGGGCTCCTTTGTTCCGAGACTGCACCAGGAGGTTGAGGGAGCAGCTAGGGGAATTTGTAGCAAAATCAAGAAATCCATTGCTTTCTAATTCAAGACGTTCAGCTATTCCCGGAGCTGCCATTTGGGAGAGACCACGTGGGGGAAGGATTGGAACAGCCACGAACTCGAAGAGATACAGGTGTGGATATTCTTTTTTTGGTATCTGTTCATTGGTCTCTCGCTGTCTGAATGATGTGGTTTGATAATTCCTGCATTGTGTTGGATCACTTTTCTTTGGAATGAGAATAAATATGGTTCTCTTCTAGTTGACTGGTCAGGTAGCTTTCATCCAGGTTTCTTGGCATGGATGAGTAAGCACTTCCAGTATTGCATACATTTGTGGCAACATCTCAATGGGTATTGTGTTAATTCCTGGAACCTTGTTTTTCAGCAATGCCTGAAGGGTACCTTAGCTAGGGAAGGGATGTGACAACAGAGTTCCTGGCCTGTGATGGGAGTTCCTATCTGCTGTAGTATTATCTATGTTTAGGGAACTCAATTCAAAAGTAGTTTGTGGGGGGCCTTGATGGGGCCAGTTTCAGTGTCTATTAGGACCACAAGGAAGCTATGACTGGTTAAATGCTGATCTGGTGGCTTTGAGACTTTTGTAGGTCTGGAGCCAAACCTACAGGTATATAGGCACCAAAGTGGTGCAACTGGCTCCCAAAACAAGTTGGTGTGGCTCTCAACAAAGCGACTCCAAACTCCCAGAGAAGAGGGTCTGTGCTGGGGGTGGATGAGGGTGGGAGCTGGCCACACTTCTGGTCAACAGGAGAGCATGGGAAAAAAGAAAAGATTGCATCTTTTCAGTCACCAGCGTGAATCTGCTTTGCCAGGTCTCCATCTGCTGCCAAAGTTGCTCACAAGATGGTGGAGACATGTCTGGCCAACTGTTCACCCACCAGCCTGCCTCCCTCTTGCTGTCCCTGCTCCGTCTCTCTCCCAG
>NW_006408551.1:1484558-1485781 GCF_000296735.1 Chrysochloris asiatica | reverse complement strand
CTAGGTCTTGTCATATTGCTGGCCAACCAGGTCTCAATCCAAGTTAACAGGAGTCTATTGAGTGTGGTTGGACTTAGTTCACAACTTCATTGCTGTTTTCCCCCACTTCCCCTTATTGGTGACAAATGTGGTCAGCAGCAAGCCAACATGCCTGCTTGTGTATTTTCCTTGAGTTTTAGTCTTGGAAGAAGGTTTTCCTTGAGGGGACCTGACCACTTGCCTTGATGGCTCCTGGGAGAATGACTTGCTTGTTCTTTTGAAGTCAATCAGATTGCCATTATTATTTTTGATTTTTTCTGCTGGTCTTTTTTTCAAGCAGTATCTTCTGTTCTTCTAGTTGCTCCAGGCTGGTCTGCCTGTCCTTTTAAGTAGAAATGTCCCACCTCAGAAGATTCTGGATGGGAATGAGGATTCCACCTATGGTCTTATGCAATTCAAAGGCTCTGCAGGAAGCTTCCTTCATTGGGCAAGTTCTAGCCCCATTTTAGGTATTCCAATCAATTATAGGTTTAAGACAGACTTACAAGTTTTCTATGGTGATATTTCTGGCTATTCCTTTCTCTCCCCTTCAAGTGTCTATTTTACAATAGTAGGTAAGGGAAACTAAGATTCAAAAGACAGTCAAACATCTTAACATTATTTCCCCACTTTTATCCATGCCTCAATCCTTGTATCCCAGAGCCCTGTTGTTCCAAGGTTGTGCTTACATAGTTATTTACCTCTGTCCTAATTAGCCTATGAAACCTGCCTGTTCTCCCATCTGCCTTGTTCTTCCTTTCCCCTCCCCCATCTAGTGTATTGCACCCCCCAGCACCCAAACTATCTTGTCTCTATTCCCTACCCTGTGCTCCACCTTTCCTCCTTCCCCTCACCCCACCCCGTAAACCCCAGTAACCAGCAAATAATTCCCCCTTCCCCTTTTAGTGTGGGTACTTTTTCTTAATCTTTTACAATAGTGTTCTTATGCAGTATTACTTCTTTAAGTGACTGACTGATTTCACTCAGCATAATGTCCTCAAAGTTCACCTGTGTTTTATGCGGTGGCTTGCAGCTTCCTTGTTATTTTTCAAGGTAGCATAATATCCCATTATGTGTATGTACCAAAGTTTGTTTATCCATTCTTCCATTGATGGACACTTAGGCTGTCTCCATCTTTTTATTTATTTATTTGTCTCCATCTTTTTGCTATTGTAAATCGTACTGTTATGAACATTGGTGTGCAT
>NW_006408551.1:1479889-1483288 GCF_000296735.1 Chrysochloris asiatica | reverse complement strand
AGGTCTCATCATACTGTTGGTTAACCAGGTCTCAATCCAGGTTAATAGGAGCCTATTGAATGTGGTCAGACTTAGTTCACAACTTCATTGCTGTTATCCCCTTATTGGTGACAAATGTGGTCAGCAGCAGGACCATATGCCTGCTAGTGTATTCCATTTGAGTTTCAGTCTTGGAAGGGGGTTTTCCTTGAGGGGATCTGACCACTTGCCTTGAAGGCTCCCTGGGGAACAACTTGCTTGTTCTTATAGTAGTCAATTGAACTGCTGTTACTGTTTTTGATTTTTTTCTGCTGGTCTTTCTTTCAAGAAGTATCTTCATTCTTCTAGTTGCTCCAGACTGGTCTGCTTCTCCTTTCAAGTGGAAATGTCCCACCTCAGAAGATTCTGGATGGGGGTCATGATTCCACCTATGGTCTTATGCAATACAGGGGCTCTATAGCCCCCTTCACTGGGCAAGTTGTAGCCCCATTTTAGGTAATCCAATTAGTTACAGGCAGAAGATGGATTTACAAGGTTTCTATGGTGATATTTCTGGCTGTTTCTTTCTCTCCCCGTCAAGTGTCCATTTTATAATAGTATGCCAGGGAAACCAAGATTCAAAAGACAGCCAAGCATCTTATCATTATTTCCCCCCTTTTGCCCATTCCAAACATGCCTCAATCCCTGTATCTCAAAGCCCCTGGTTGTGCATAAATCATTATTTACCTCTGTCCCACTTAGCCCATCCAAACTTGTCTAATTGTTCTCCTATCCGCCTTGTTCTTCCATTCCCCTCCCCCTTCTTGTGTATTGCCCCCCTCTTCAGCACCCAAACTGTCCTGTGTCTATTTCCTATTAGGTGGGTTTTTAATGGTTAAATGAATGTATGTTACTGAGTTGTTAAGCTTCCTGAGTGTCTCCTGGTGAATGTGAACTGGAGGTAGGCTTCCCTTTCACTGTAATGCCTATTATTGGCTCTTATCCAAATGGTGGGATATTACAGGGTATGCTTGTAGTTTGGCTGTATGGACACATTTGCTGTCTCTTCTTGGGTAAGGTAGAGGGAGAAAGCTCCCACCCCCACGAAAAGAGTGAGACCAAAAGGACCCAAACCAGAAACAATATAAAAGCAGAGACAAAAACCACCATTCAAAACAAAAATAAAACCGGTAGCCTTTGCTGCGCAGGCAGGGATAAAGGGTCCCGTCCAGGTCAACTTTAGGGCTGGGTTCCAGAATCAGACGTCATAAGAAGCAGCGAGACCAATGGGACTCTCAGGAATCTCCTTCCTGTATTGTGGGAATACTGTGGGTGCAACGCTGGACTCTTTTGGGGGTGCACTCCTGCCTGGGCTGGGCAGTGAGGGTGCGATAGGGGAGAGGAAGAAAGAAATGTGAAAAATAAAAAGTGAGAAATGAAAAATCGGTCAAACCTCTTTTTCCTGATGCAGCTCCGCGGCTATTTAGCGCTGTGTCACTGTATCTGCTTGGCTGTGGTCCTGTCCTCTGATCTCAGTCCAGGCGGAGGGACTCATGGAGAATCGATCATCCCGATCGATTCAGAAATCGCAGTATTTGGCTTCCACAGTCAGATTTCTCCAAAGGGGGGCGCAGGAAACTGGTGTCTGGCGCCTTATACAAGATCCAAAACTGGTGCTGCTCAGTGAAAGCTTATTCTCTGTTTTTTCTGCTCCTCCGCCGAGGAGGCTTTCCTACCTGTCTACTTCACCCTCTTCCATCTTCTTTTGATGCCTTCTGCATCATTCAATATTTTGAGTCCTGGTGTGGTGCTGAGGGGTTAATGTGCTGGACACCAGCCACTCCTTGGAAGCCCTATACAGGGTCGCGATGAGTCAGAACTGACAGATGGCACGTAACAGCAACATTGGCAATATATGTCTTTCAATATTGCAAGTTGAAGTTTGAATTTTTTTTCTTCAGTTCTTTCAACTTGAGAAATGCTAAGCGTATTCTTCTTTTTTGGTTTTCTAACTCCAGGTTCTTTGCACATTTCATAATGCTTGACTTTATCTTCTCAAGCTGCCCTTTGAAATTTTCTGCTCAGCTCTTTTACCTCCTAATTTATTCCATTTGCTTTAGCATCTCTATGCTGGAGAGCAAATTTAAGAGTCTCTGTGACATCCATTTTGATCTTTCCCTTCTTTCTTGTTTTCTTAATGAGCTTTTTGCTTTCTTACTGTGTGATGTTCTTGATGTTGTGATGTTCTTGTGCAATGGCACAACTATTTTGGCCTTCTGTCATTAGTGTCTAATGCATCAAATCTGTTCTTGAGATGATCTCTAAATTCAGGGGGGGGCCTGTTCAAGGTCATATTTTGGCTCTTATGGACTTGTTTTAATTTTCTTCAGCTTCATTTTTAACTTGCATATGAGCAATTAGTGGTCTGTTCCACAGACCTTGACCTTGTTTTGTTTGATGATCAGATGTAGTCAATTTGATATCTGTGTATTCCATCTGGTGAGGTTCAATGGATAGTCGCCGTTATTTACAAACGGTATTTGCACCTCTGTGTGCCTCTTTCCATCTCTGGCCACCGCAGGGAGAGGAAATGCTGCCATGTCCGCGCATCTGCAATGATAGTCATGAGGAACTGCTCCAGTTTTCTGATCAAGGAGAGCAAGCAGATGTGCAGCACTGAGACCAATAACCGGAAGGCCCGCAACTCTTTCCGCTACAACGAACTGATTCACTGCAAGATTGTGTGCGTGGAGCCGGCTACCAATGGCAAAGGGGGTGTGGTAGTCTTGAAGCGGAGGTAAGACCAGCGGAAACTGGCCACCTCCTACATGTGGGCCATCATTAACAAGAATGCCCAGGTCACACTCCGCAGCACCCGACGTGTGATCCTCAAGAACAAGTACGGCCAATCTGCGCATGGCTGAGATTGGCAGAGCCAGCGCCATCCAGCGCAGCAAGCGCAGCCAGAAGCCGGTGATGGTGAAGAGGAAGCCTACCCGCCCTACCAAGAGCCCCTGAGCACTCCTCACCACAGAACAATGAAAACAGCTTTCTCCACACACAAAAAGGTATTTGCAATGAAGAAGTCATTGGCCATGCAAAATTCTATCATGCGATTTTCAGCATCTTTTCTATCACCAAGGCCATGTTTTCCAATTACTGAGCCTTTCTTTTTGTTTCCAACCTTTACATTCCAATCCTGAGTAATTATTAATACATCTTGATTGCATGCTTGATAATTTCAGACTGAAGAAGTTGGTAGAATTCTTCAATTTTATCATCATTGGCTTTACTGGTTGGTGTATACATTTGAATAATAGTGGTGTTAACTGATCTTCCTTGTAGGTGTATGGATATTATTCTATCACTGACAGCATTGTACTCCAAGGCAGATTTGTCTTGAAATGGTCTTTTTATTATTATTTTAAAAAAAAAGCTTTT
>NW_006408551.1:1478523-1479344 GCF_000296735.1 Chrysochloris asiatica | reverse complement strand
TAATTTCTATTTTTACATGTGTGTTTTATTTTATTTATTTGGTTAAATTTTTCATTGTGGATTGAGTGAAGGTTTACAGACAAGACCATCAGTTTTACATTCAATGAACCATACATTATTTTGTTTCATCTCAATGATTGCAATCCCCTCCATGCAATAACAGTCATCCCACTTCCTCTGTATGGTTCCTTTTACCATTATACCCATCTTCCCATCCCTCCTTAATTTTGTCCTTAGGTAAATGTTACCCTTTTGATTCTGAATGATTGACCGTTCCATGGTGAGCATACTTTACTAGTGTTATGAGGGTGAGTTCCTTTTTCCAGACCTGCAGGGTCATTGAGGGCCATAGTCGCTGGTTCCTCCAGTCTCTTTCTGACCAGTAAACCTGGTCTTTTTTGTTTTTCTAAAAAGAATATTGAATTTTGTTCCATATTTTCTCCCATTCTATCTGGGACCCTCTAATGTAATCCCTTTCAGATTAGTTACTTGGTGGTAGTAGCTGGGCATCATCTAGTTCTGGTCTGAGTCACGGAGACTGATGTTTACATGTTCCCTTAAGCTATTGGATTAATTGATTCCAAATCTCTTCAATTCTTATCACTCTTTTTCTTCACATGGAGAGACCAATAGCTGCACCTTAGATGGCTGCTCATGAGCTTTCAATATCAAATACTCTATTCATCAAAATAGGATGTAGAACATTGTCTTTGAAGACTATGTTATGCCAATTGACCCAAGTGTTCCCTGAATCCTGAACCCTCAGGCCTAGCAACTCATTGCTTTAAGATGTTTAATAATATCTAGGAAATTTTGCCTGC
>NW_006408551.1:1468555-1478291 GCF_000296735.1 Chrysochloris asiatica | reverse complement strand
CTCTCCCCTCCCTTCCACCCCTGGTAATCATCAAAAGATGTTTCTTTTAGTATGAAAACCTTTTCTTAAGTTTTTTTTACAATAATGGTCTCATACTATATTTGTCCTTTTGTGATTGTCCTTTTTGTGATTTCTCTCAGCATAATGTCCATGTTATGAAGTATTTCACAGATTCATTGTTATTCTTCAACATCATGTATTATTCATATTTGGGTAGGTACCAAAGTTTGTTTATCCATTCTTTCACTGATAGGCATTTAGACTGTCTTCATCTTTTTTGCTATTGTGGATGGTGTTGCAATGAACATCACTGTGCACTATATATATATACACATATGTTGGCTCTTATTTCTTGTGGTAACGTAGTAGTTATGAGTTGGGCTTCTAATCTCACAGTCAGCAGTTTGAAACTACCAGCAGTTCTGTGGGAGAAAGTTGAGGCTTTCTGCTTCTGTAAAGATTTACAGTCTTGGTAACCCTACACAGGGTCACTATGAGTCAGAACTGACTTTACGGCATATAACCACCACCACATATATGTAGTAGAGGGATTGCTGGATCATAAGATATTTCTATTTCCAATTTTCTAAGAAATCACCATACCGTTATGCAGAGTGGTTAAACAATTTTACAGTCCCACCAGTAATGAGGCTTTCTGCTCCCGTAAAGATTTACAGCCTTGGAAATCCTGTACAGGGTCTCTAGGAGTTGGAACTGACTCCATGGCACATGACCACGACAACGACCACCACCACCAGTAATAAGGAGAGTCCCAGTCTCTCCACACCGTCTCCAGCATTTGTTTTCTGTGTTTTTTTTTTTTAAACTTTGCTCTAGGTACAGCCAGAATGTTCCTTAGAAACCAGAATGGCGAAACTTCATGTCTCATACTTGGGACATGTTATCAGGGGGGACTAGTCCCTGAAGAAGGACTTCAGGCTTGGTAAAGTGGAGGGTCAGTAAAATAGAGAAAGACTACCAATGAGATGGATTGGCAAAGTAGCAGTAGCAATGGTCTTAAGAATAGCAACAATTGTGAGGATGGCGCAGGACTGGGTTGTGTTTCATTCTGTTATGCATAGAGTCACTATGAGTCAGAATTGACTTGACTGCATCCAACAACAGCAAAAAAACATGGTTCATTCATGTTGTGAGGTGTTTCGAAGATTCACTGCTATTTTTCACTGTTGCATAGTATTCCATTGTGTGTATGTACCAAAGTTTGTTTATCCATTTTCCATTGATGGGTATTTAGGCTATTTCTATCTTTGTGCTGTTGTGAATAGTACTGTAATGAAAATCACTCTGCATATATCTACTCCTGTCTTGGCTTTTATTTCCTGTGGCTATATACCAAGTAGAGGGATTTCTGGGCCATAAGTACTTCTGAGGAAGCTCCATACCATTTTCCACCATGGTTGAACCATTTTATAGTCCCATTAGCAATGTAGTAGGGTCCCAGTCTCTTAGTATCCTCACCAGCATTTGGTGTTTTCTCTTTTTTTGAACTTTGCTATTAATGCTACTGTGAGGTGATATCTCATTATTGTTTTGATTTGTATCTTTCTGAGGAATCCTGGTGTGATGCTGTGGGTTAATGTGCTGGAGTGTAAAGTCACTTTGGACCACAAGGTTGGTTGTTCAAGCTCACCAGTTGCTTCTTGGAAACCCTATACAGGGTCACTATGGGTCAGAACTAACTCAATGGCACTTAATAATAAATAATAATGGCTAATGATCATGAAGAGTCCTGGTGTGGCACTATGGGTTAATGTACCACACTGAAAAGCCATTTGAACTGCAAGGTCAGCAATTCAAGCTTACCAGTCACTCCTTGGAAACCCTATACAGAGTTGCTATGGGTCGAAACTGACTCAACAGCAGTTAACAATAATAATAATGATCATGAACATTCATATGCTTGTTGGTTACTTGAATGTCTTCCTTGGTGAAGTGTCTGTTCATGTTCTCTGACCATTTTTTCAACAAATCATACATTTTGTTTCATCTCAATGATTAAATTCTTCTCCATGCAACAGTTATCCAGCTACCTCACTGTGGTTCCTATTTGCATTCCACTAATCCTCCTATCCCTTCTTAACTTTGTCTTTAGGAAAATGTTGATCCAATGTATAGCAAGCAGTTGATATTGGCTCTTGTCCAATGTGTGGGGCTGTGGAGGGCACAGTTGAGTTCCACTGTATGGACACAGCTGCTGTCTCCTGTCAGGTGAGAAAAGAAGAGAAAGCATACACACACACTAGAGAAGGAAACCAAGCAAACAAACAAGCAAACACCAGAGAAAAAGAAAATAGTTAAGAAATAAAAGAGGCAAGTAACAGCCAGAAAAAGAATACACAAACCGAAGAGAGAAAAGAGGGAGAGGAAAATAAAGAAATAAAAAGTAAAAAAAAATAAAATAGAAAATAAAAAGAATGAAAAAAACAAAACAAAACACCCCAAAACTAACTACAATTAGGGAGAGGAATGAGTAAAAGGGAAAGAGACCAGAGAGGACTAAAGAAAAACAAAGAGAGAGCGAAAAAGAAAGAAGCAGCAATAGTTGGGAAAGAGAAACACAAAAAAAAAATAGATGAAAAATGAAAAGGGAGATATAAAGGACAGAAAGCAAGGGAAGGAAGAAGAGGAAGATAGAATAAACAAACAAAAGCAATGAAAGGAAAAAACCAGGGCAGATGTCAGACCCAGACAATAGGAAATTCTGGGGTCTCCTGCCAGCCAGGAAAATGGGTTGGCAAGGGATGAGACAGTGATAGTCTCAACCTTAGATGGAGTTCCTGTAGGACCAATCTGTTCTGGACAACCAATGCAGAAGTATTTCATGAAGATCCTACTTCTGTCCCAGAGAGCAAGAGCAGCCTATAGTGAGAGGTCCTGCTAGTCCAGGGCTTGACTGAACCAGCTCTGCAGGTCTGAAGCAGGTAACACCTGATTACAGGTGCAGGGGTTTGTGCTGCTAGTTCCCCACTTTCTTTGATGGGGCTCTGACCACCTGGAGAGGAGGAGTTTCCCTGGGAGTATATGCAGGTGGAGGCTGACCAGACCTCTGGTCACTAGTGTAATGTGGGGTACACTATTGAACCTGTCTCTTTACCAATAAGTGGTATACCTCTGTACCACCTACTGCCCTCTTGCCTTCAAAGTTGCCCAAAAAGGTTCAGGATAACCACACCATGCCTGACCTGCATGCACATATTACCAATCTGTTTTCTTCTCCAAGCCCCTTATGCGAATATGCTTTTCTGCTCATCTGCTTTTCCTAGTGAGGGCTTAACCAGGGCTGGCCAGAGCCAGCTCTGCAGAATTGGAGAGTTAATGCGGATAAAACCCCTCCCCCCTTTATAGATCTCACAACAGTGGTGCTCACCGCTGTGTGGCTTGGACCACTGGGAGAGCGGGAGCTTCCCTGGAGTTGTACAGGGAACTCAGCCTTGCCTCTCATCACCAGGGGAGTGTGGGGATCAAGAAAAAAGTCGTATCATTATCTCTTTGAGCCACTGGTATGTTTCTGCAATGCCATTATGTTTTCTTGTCTCAGAAGCAGCTCACAAAAGCTTAAGATGGCTGCACCGTGTCTGGTTGGCCAGCACAGGTCACTAGTTTGTCTCCATTTTTTTTTTTTTTTTTCTGAGTCTGTTCAGTTTCTCTCCTAGCAAGCATTCAGTCCACTTCTCTATCCTTTCATCTGAAGCTCAGGTTTTCAGGACTATCATCTGCATCTGTTTGGTTTCTGTATCTTTGTTGTAGAGGGTCTGTACAGCCTTTCCACATAGTCTGCCATCTTGCAGCCTCCCTAAGACTGTAAATCTCTAAGGGAGCAGACAGCCTTATCTTTCCCTGTGGATCACTGGTGGATTTGAACTAATGACCTTGTGGTTAGCAGCCCAGAGTTTAGCCCACCAAGTGCCACCAAAGCTTCTTATTACATCCATTAGAAACAACTCACCGTCATGAGCCAATTCTGACTCATAGCGAGTTTGTATAGGATTTCTAAGACTGAATTTTTATGGGAGCAGACACTTCATCTCTCCTGCAGAGCCACGGATGGGTTTGGACCACTGATCCTGTGGTTAGTAGTTCAGTGCTTTTTCTACAATAACAGCAGAGTTCCTCAAATAAAAAAAGATAGGTAAAGATGACTAAGATAGAAATTGGAACCCTTTTGTACTGTTGGTGGAAATGTAAAATTGTACATCCACTTTGGAAAACAGTTTGGCAGTTCCCCAAAGTATTAAACATATAGTTATCATGTTGTTATTGTTAATTGCTGTATAATCAGTTGCAACTCATAGTGACCCTGTATAGAATTTCTGAGACTGTACATATTTTCAGGAGCACAAAGCCTTATTGTTGTTGTTGTGTGCTGTAGAGTTGGTTCTGACTCATAGCTATCCTGCATAGAGTTTTCAATGAGCAGCTGGTGGGTTTGAACCACAGTACCACACCAGGATTCCAGAAAGTCTCATTTGTTGTTATTGTTAAATGCTGTTGATCTTCATGGGATCCAACGATTCTATTCCTGGGTATATAATCAAAGGAATTGAAAACATGAGTCTACAGAAAAGTAGTACATGGATGTTCATAGAAGCACAGATCATAATAACCCCAAAGTGTAAACAACCCAAATGTTCAACTGATGAATGGATAAATTTAAGATGACATATCCAAATAATAGAATACTTGTATTATTTGGCAATAAAAAGGTTGAAGTACTGATATTTCCTACAGCATGGATGAACGTCGGAAACAGTTTTTTAAAGAAACCAGTCACAAAAGACCACAGATTGCATGATTCCATTTATGTGAAATGTTTAGAATAGGGAAACTTGTAGAGAGAAAAAGTAGATTAGTGATTACCAGAGACTGAGAGAGGGGAAAATGGGGAGCAACTATCAAGGACTATGAGGTGACTTTTTAGAGCAATGAAAATGTAAAATTTGTGGTGATTGCATAGTGCTTGAGCAACCTTGTGACTAACCTGAAAGTGAGCTCTATACTTTAAATAGGTCAGTTTTATGGTATGTGAATTATATCTCAATAAAGCTATAAATAAGTCATAAGAAAGTAAAAATAGGTGTCCTTTCTTGGTCTTTCCATGTTAAAAAAAACAATAGGAGCAATGATTTCTACCTTTAGATCAATGAGTCTCAAATGGGGATGATATTCTCCCCTAAAAGCTTTCTACTCCACAAAGATTCAAAGCCTTGGGAACCCTATACAGGGTGGCTATGAGTAGGAATGGACTTTACTGCAATTAACAGCAAAACCAGACAAACGCATTTTTGGTTGTCATCACTGTAGGGAAGGTATGCTAGTGGCACCTAGTGGGTAGAAGCGAGAGGTGCTGTTAAACATCCTATAACCACAGAACAGTCCTAACAACAAAGAACTATCGGGTTTCACTGTTAATATTGCTGAGATTGAGAAACCTGGCCTCGCATCAAATTTGATCAGAAAAGATCATGATATGTACCGTCTGTTTCCCCCAACATTACAGAGATTCTTTGGCCCTGTGGCATCCTTTGTATGTAGTTACTAGATTCTGTCGGAGGTGACCCACTGTCAAGGCTATAGAGTAAGGCTGAGCAACACAGTCATCTTTTTAAGAGAGTCCTTTAGAGAAACTTCTGTCTAACCTGATTTCCAAGAATAGTCAGACTCCCCTGACTAATCTGTCTCTGTTTTATCTCTTGGACATTGTGAACTCCACAACAGAACAGACTTTCCTTTTTTAGGTTGGCTGTTAAAAGGTTTTGTGCCCATCCTTAGAGAGGTCTTATGCTTTACATTTTTTTAGCGTCATTCCTGGCTTCAGTTTATATCCCTACCTTTATTTTTCTTTCTTCCTACTTTGAATTTTTGCCCTTTTGTGGTGTGTTATGTGTTTTGCTAACCTTTTTATGCTGTGCAACAAGGTGCTGAATAGAGTCTATCCTTTAGTTTGGGAAAGAAAGATAGAAAGAAGCAAATAGTTGGGCAGAGTTGTGGGTAATGCAACTGAAGCATAGTAAGGGCTGTGAGGAATCACCAATCACTCCCCTAGGTTAGGTGACGAGGAAGTAGGGGGATTCCTAGAGGAGGTCAAATGCTCCTGGGTAGACACTCAGTAGGATGCTTTGGTTTCTTTGCATTGAATGGTCCATCAGAAGAGAATTAGCAGACAAAGGAAAAGGACTGATAGGCGAAGAGGCCTTAAAATGGAAATAATTGGGTGGTGTATTTGAGGGTGTCCTGGATTTGGCTTTTAGGCTTCAGGTTCCAGTTCCACATTGGGACAAGTGACTTTGCAGGCCACTTGATTCCTTTGTTTACCTGTCACTAGGACAGGGCGGTAATACCTCTGGGCCTATCTCTGGGCTGCTCTGAAGACTGAATGAGATAATGAGTGAAATGGCTGAAGTGCTCTATTCATTGCTAGGCTGCAAACTTTTATTAAATGTTGAGGGACAAAAATAATTGTGAAGAGTTATTATGACTATGATTACTGTTGTGCTGCATGGAGACAGTCTCATTTGGAGCAGGTAATTACTATTGATGAAGCTCTGGGGGCTGTGGAGCTGGGAAGAATAGGGAAACATGACTAGCCCAGGGGAATTAATTAAAACTTACATGGCTTCCATGGAGAGAAAGAATTTGTTCATCATTAAGTTGCATCCGGGTGGATGCAAGTTAGAACCTTAGACTTTCAGAGTTAAAAGGATATCAGGGGATCAGAGATGCCAGTCCCCTGCCTCACTGGCAGGAGCTCTTAGCCTCTATGGGATCTTAGCTCACCCATTGTCCCTGAAAAGGAAAAGCTTGAACTAGAAGAGCCAGAAGTTCAAAATACAAGACTGTGTATTTATTCACAATCTCTGGGGAAGGGACCACAACAACTCTAATTTCTTGGGTCTGAATGCAATGTCTTCAGCTGCACATTGAAGCCAGTTTCATCTTCTAACCTTTGTGGGGTTGGCTCACCGTCACTGATCTCCCTCTCTCATATACACATTGTTCCCCTCACCCCTTAGCATTACCTAGTCTCCCCTTCCCCCATCAACACACATTCCAGATATTGCAGAAAACCATTTTCTATTTTTACCTTAATAAGAATATTGTTCTGAGCAAGGGAATAGCACAGGACTGAAAAAGATCTCTCCAGACCTCCCTAGAGGGCTGGGAGAGGAGAGCTTGATGAGCCTTCTTTCTGGTAACTAAAAGTAGTAATATTTAAGATGTTTTTTCTTTCAACCTCACACTTCTTTTTGATCTTTGCATCCTTTGGGAAGGAAGCTCTTTGGTGTTTGAGATTTTACTGTCTTCTTATTCCAGGGTGAAAATGTAAACAGTATATACTTACCTACTTTGTCTCCTCTGGATTATGACCACGAAACAAGCCATATGTTGTTGTTGTTAAGTGCCGTTGAGTCGGTTCCAACCCTTAGAGACAGTTTCCAAGGAGCAGCTGGTGAGCCTGAACTGCCAAAGCAGTTCAAACAGCTTTGCAGTCTGGCGCATTAACCCATAGCACCATAGCAGGGCTCCAGTGTATGACAATGTTTGTTTTTATTTTATGCTAGACAAAGTACTAAGTGCTTTCCATACATTCTTTAATTCTAGCAACAACCTTGTGTGTTAGAAAATACCTTTATTTTCAGATGAGAAAATTGAGTCCTTGAGTTGAACCTGAAAAGGAATCAATGACAGACAGTTGAAGTAGAAAGGGTATTAAGCTTGGGTCAGAAGTTTGGGTTTGAATTCCGGTTTTGTAATTGACTAGTGGAGCCTTGGGCAGGTCACATAACCTCTCGCGGCCTCAGTTTTCTCATCTGTAAAGTGATAATGATAATGCTTATCTCACAAGGTGATTCATAGGATTTAACTAATGTGACTGCCCAATCTAGTACAGAACTCACAGTACAGATCAGTCACAATCCACTGTAACAGAGGTGCACATGTGTGGTAGGTAGCTTCTAAGATGGCTCTAATGATCCTCTCTCTTAATAGTCATCTTTTATGTAATCCATTCCAATAAGGAAATGAAGGCATCAGTGCCCTGCCATGTGGACCTCTCCATATTGCTGTTGCTAAGTACCGTTGAGTCGGTTCCGACCCATAGCCACCTTGTATAGGGTTTCCAAGGAGTAGCTGGTGAGCCTGAACTGCCAACCTTGCAGTTCAAATGACTTTGCAGTCCAGCGCATTAACCCACAGCGGCACACCAGGACTCCAGACTGCTCCATAGGGCAGAAGAAAGGCATCAGCTATAGGGCAGCCCCAAACATGGCTGATGCCTTTCTTCTGGGTATGTGTATGTGAGAGAAAGACTGAGCAAGAGAAAAGGCACAGTTTTTTTGTAAACTGGGCTAGACATAGAGATTTGTTTCTAATTTAACTCCTGGTGAGGTGATGTAGGATAAGCACTGGACTGCGAGGCACAAGGTCAGCAGTTCAGATCCACCAGCTGCTTCTTGGAAACCCTATACAGGGTCGCTGTGAGTTGGAATCGACTTGACAGAACTTAACAACAGCAACAATAGTATATAGCAAATTATGGTATGTCACTTTGGAAATTAAGTTATTAAGACTGTGGCTTCCATCTTGTTCACGCCCTCTCGTTCTTTCCCTTGTTCATTCTCTTGGAGGGAAGATGACTGCCATGTTGGTAGGTGGCCTGTGAAGAGGCCCTGGTGGCAAGGCACTGATGTCTCCAGCCAGCGAAGTCCTGAGTCTGGTTAACAGTCCTGTGAGAGAGCGCTGAAGCAGTTCCTCCCTCAAGTAAAGCCTTAAGATACTTTGAGTATAGTCAACATTTTGATTACAGTTTTGTGGGAGCCACAGGTCCCAGTTAAGCCATTCCTGGATAACTGACCCATAGAAACCACAGTATAATAAATATGTGTTGCAAATCAGTAAGTTTTGAGATAATACAACATGGAAGGCTGTGGGGAGTAATTCAGCTTCTCTGGGGGAAATGGGGAGGCTTCTTGGAGGCAGTACATCCATACTGTGTCCAGAAAGCTGTAAGCTTGAAGAGAAGGCGGAGAAAGGTTCTCAAGCCTAGGGAGAGGTTGGGGAATGATAGCAAATAGATGTGTTCCAGAAATGGTGAAATCTGATTTGATGGAAGTCACCTCCCTGATACACATGTACCTCTCTATAACAGGGATGTTTGTCTTTATAGGGCCTGTGACTTTTGTCCTGGGCTACTGAGCACTTTGCCCTTAGGAGCTCTGGCATGAGCTCATTGACATTTGGGGTACCCATATCTCAGAGGCATCAGGGACATTCTGTCCCTTGACTCTGGCAGAGCTTTCCTTCTCTTTCCAATGCTACCCCTTATGCCTCCTCTGCTTTTGCTTCAGAGTGCCTGCTCCTCCCCCTAAGTCTCCATTATAGGCCTAGACATTGAGTTCTACTGCCAAGACAGGGGCTTGGAAGAGGTTTCTTGACTGGGGCAGGCCCTCTGCATTATTCTGTGACCCTCTGGATTTTGCACACTGAACTTCAGAGAACCATGTCCTTGGGATCTTGAACCCATTCAGCACCCTTAGGCCCTTAGGGCCAGTTTTGTGGCAACTTACACTTCCAATAACCCCTACTTTCCCCCAAACTCAGATCCCTGTTTCTAATCTCTTATTTATTTTCTTTTTCATCTTCCTTAAGATCTAGAACAGAGAAAAAAGTTTGTTAGTAGTTGACATTGACTAGAGGAGAAAGGAGATAGGGAGATGTT
>NW_006408551.1:1464777-1468120 GCF_000296735.1 Chrysochloris asiatica | reverse complement strand
TTTTTAAAGTTTTTATTGTGAATTGAGTGATAGTTTACATATGTGAGCATTAGCTTTATTTATGTTCATCTTTATTGTATTTAGTTTCATTGCATCATCACTCAATAGCATTTGCTTCCAATCCCTCTGTGTTTTTTTTTGGATGTACACTGAAGCACTCAGGAATATATAACCATTCAAACAATCAAAGGGTATACCCTACAAGCCTACACCTCAGTCGTCAGCACACAGCCCCTCTCCCTCTCTGGGTCTAGAGTCTCCAGCAGCTCCATCTTTCCACGTCATCATCTCTGCCCCATCTCTGGCGTCACTGCTTTTCTGGATAGGGTCCTTCACTCTGCTCTTCTCCCTTGACGGTCCCAGGGTCCTCCACTCCTGGATTGCAAGATCAACCACTCCCCTCCTTTTGTTACAAAATGTCTACCTTTACATTTGCAACACTCACAGTCAGTCCTGAGAGCAATTATTCACTATTGACCACAAGAGTCTTATCCCTATCTCCTTTCACCAGTCCCGTCTAGACTGCTTGGAAACTACTCAGTGGAGACTCTACCTTCCCCTGCACCCTCTGAAACTAAGCTCCTTCTTGAAAACTTGTGAGCCAGTCACTTTGTGCCTTTGTAGGCCCCCACCCCCCATTTTGGGTAGCTAATGTCTAAGTTGCCCATCCCTGTCAACCCTGTGTGCAGAGAGGGTGGGAATGATCCTTACTATAAAGGTCCATTCCCTGTTTTAAGATAGTACATCCATAAGAACAGGTCAAGTTCATCAAATTGTAGCAGATTACACTTTTTTTTCTCTTCTTTCTTCCTCTAGTCCAGTTCTGATCATCCAGCCATTGAAGCCAGGTCAAGTGGGTCCTAACTGTAAGTGTGGGCAATCTTGTGTATCTTCCTCATTTCATATCAACTGGACACTTCACTCTATGCTTTAGTCCTCTGTGACTATGTCCCTGTCCCTGGGCTCAGGAGTCCCCAGGTCTTGCTATACTGCTGGCCAACTGGGTGCCCTTTTGCTTTTGAATGATTCCATGGTTAGCATATCTTACTAGTGTTGCTGTCTTCCCATTATAAACATATCTACTGCTTGGCTGAAAATTGGGCCATGAGGGTGAGTTCCTTTCCAGACCTGCATGGTCATTGAGGGCCATACTCTCAGCTTCCTCCAATCTCTTTCTGACCAGTAAACCCAGGCCTTTTTTTTTTTTTTTCTTTTAAATTAAAGAATTTTGAATTTTGTTCTACATATTTTCCCACTCTATCTGAGATCCATTAATAGACTCCTTTTCAGGACAGTTGGTAGTGGTAGCCAGGTGTCATTTAATGGACACTGATGTTCACATGTTTCATTAGTCTATTGGACGAATTGATCTAACTGATTTCAAGTCTCTTCAATTCTTACCACACTTCCTTCTTCTGTACATGTAGAGACCAGTAGCTGCACCTTAGATGGAGGATCATGAGCTTTCAAGATCCTAGACACTACTCACCAAAGTAGGATGTAAAACATTGTCTTTGTGGATTGTGTTATACTAATTAACCTATGTGTTCCATGAGACTTTGGTCCTAAGCCCCCAGGTGCAGCAATCCATTGCTTTAAGATGTTTGATAATATCTAGGAGGTTTTCATCATTTTCCTCTGCTGTATGCTCCACCACATTCATAGTTGTGTTTGCAGGAAAGGTAGATACTCATGTACAAGTATCCTCTTTCAACCTCTTATGTATTTGTAGGATATATAAATACATATGTATCCCATTCTTCCTCTCTTACTCATTCAGCTTGTGTCTCAATTGTGTATCTACACACAGGACACTATTGTTCCAAGGTTGTGTATTTATCACTATTTACCTCTTTCCTCTTTAGCCTATGTATATCTCCCTGTGTCTTCACCTGTCTTCATCATTCTTCTGTCATCTTCCCTCTTTTTGTATATTGCCCTCCCCATCACTCAAGCTAACATGTGTCTTTCCCTAACCACTCCTGGTAACCATCAGAGAATGCTTCTTTTAGTATGAAAGCCTTTTCTTAAGTTTTTACAATAATGGTCTCATACAGTATTTGTCCTTTTGTGATTGACTAATCTCACAGCATAATATCCTCTAGGTTCATCCATGTTGTGAGGGGTTTCACAGATTCACCATTATTCTTCAGTGTTGCATAGTATTCCTTTTTGTATATGAACCAAAGATTGTTTATCCATTCTTCCATTGATGGGCACTTAGACTGTCTACATCTTTCTGCTATTGTGAATAGTGCTGTGATGAATATCAGTGTGCATATATCTATACTTGACCTGGCTCTTAGAGGGACCCTGTAAAGGGATTGCTGGGTCATAAGGTATTTGTGTTTCCAATTTTCTGAGGAAATGCCATAACTTTCTCCAGAATGGTTGAACCATTTTTCAGTCCCATCAGCAATGTAGGATGCTCCTAGTCTTTCCACATCTTCACCAGCATTTGTTTTTTTGAACTTTGCTATTAATGCTGGAAGGAGATGATATTTCATTGTTGTTTTGATTTTCATTTCTCTAAAGGCTGATGATTGTGAACATTCTTCATATGTTTGTTGACCACCTGAATGTCTTCCTTGGTGAAGTGTCTGTTCATGTCCTGTGTCCATTTTTTGATTGGGTTATTTACCTTTTTCTTGTAGAGGTGTTGTAGTTTTCTATGAATTTTAGATAGTAGTCCCTTTTATGATATGTTACTGCAAAATCTTTTCCCCAGTCTGTAGGCTTCCTTTTTACTCTTTTGGTGAAAATTTTTTGATGCACAAAAGTGTCTAATTTTTAGGAGATGCCAGTCATTTATTTTGTCTTCTGCTGTTTGTGTGATTTTTGTAATGTTTGATAGTGCATTCATGCCATGTCTTAGAGCCCCTAGGTTTGTCCCTATTTTTTCACCGATGATCTTTAGAATTCTAGGATTTACATTTAGGTCTTTAATCCATGTTATGTTTGTTTTTCTGTATAGTGTGTGATGTGGGTCTTGTTATATTCTTCTACAAATGAATTTTCAATTTTGCCATATCACTTGTTGAAGAGACTATCTCTTCCCCATTTAATGTTTTATGGTTCTTTGTCAAAAATCAGTTGACTGTATATGGATGGAATGATGTTGGGATCTGGATTGGGATTGCGTTATATCTATCTATATAGATTATATAATTGCATTATATCTATAGATTGCTTTGAATAGTATTGACATTTTCACAATGTTAAGTCTTCCTATCCATAAGCATGATATATACTTCCTGCTTTTTATTTTATTTTATTTATTTTAAGTTTTTATTGTGAATTGAGTGAAAGTTTACAGGGCAGGGCAGATTATCAGTTTTTTTTT
>NW_006408551.1:1457736-1459222 GCF_000296735.1 Chrysochloris asiatica | reverse complement strand
TGTTGAGAATTTTTGTGTCTGTGTTCATGAGGGATGTTGTTGTTGTTGTTGTTGTTAAGTGCCATTGTATCCGTTCCAACCCATAGCGACCCTGTATAGGGTTTCGGAGATGCCGCTGGTGGGCTTGAACCACCGACTTTGCAGTTCAAATGGCTTTGCAGTCTGGAGCATCAAACCACAGTGCCACACCAGGAGTCCGTTATGGGGATATTGGTCTACATTTTTTTCTTCTTTAGTGATGTCCTTGCCTGGCTTTTTAATGAGGGTTATGCTCTCTTTATAAAATGTATTCAGGAGTTTTCCATAATTTTCTACGCTTTGGAATGGTTTGAGTAAAACTGATGTCAGCTTTCTTCTGAATGTTTGGTAAAAATCACCAGTAGAGCTATCTGGGTCAGGACTTTTTCTGTTGGGAATTTTTTACTCACCTGATCAATTTCTTCCATTGTTATACATCTGTTCTTGTTTTCTACTTCACTGTGTTAGTTTAGGTAGGCCATATTTTTCTGAAAATTTATCTATTTATTCCCAGATTTTCAAATTTACTGGATTAGAACTCTTCATGTTGTTATCCTTTTAAATTTCCCTTGGTTCTGTTGTGACATCACCCATATTGTTATTTATGCATGTTATTTGAATCTACTCCCTCTTTTCTTTTGTTAGATTTGCCAGTAGTCTGTCAGTTTTATTAATCCTTTAAAAAACTAACTTCTTGTCTTGCTGATTCTATTTTTTTTTTCTGTTTTTAAATTAATTTATTTCTGCTCTAATGTTTATTGCTTCTTCTGGTGACTGAGACTTAGTTTGATGGTCTTTTCCTAATTAATGGAGATGTTGTGTTAATGTGCTGGATTTGGTCTGTTCTTTTTTGATGTGTGTATTTATTGCTACAAATAGCCCACTAAGCATGGTTTTTGCTGTGTCCTAAAGTTTTTGGTATGAAGTGTTTTCATTCTCATTTGATTCAAGGAATTTCAATTTTGTTTTTGTTTGTTCTATTACCTAGGGTGTTATTCAGTTTCCATATGTTTGATTTTGTTTCCTTGATCTTTCTATTGTTGATTTCTAATATTATAGCACTGTAGTTTGAGAAGATGATTTGTAGTATTTTGATGTTTTTAAATTTATTGAGGCTTGCTTTGTGGCCAAACCTATGGTCTATTCTGGAGAATGTTCCACGCGCACTGGAGAAGAATGTGTATCCTGCTGTTGATGGGGTGAGTTTTCTGTATAATTCTATGAGATCAAGTTGATTATATTGTTTAGTTACTCGTTTTTTGTTGAGTTTCTTTCTAGTTTTCTGTCCTTTTTAGTAAGTGGTGTATTAAAATCTCTCACTATTATTATAGAGTTGTCTATTTTTATTTCAATTCTATCAGAGTTTTATTGATACAATTTGAAAGCTTTTTAATGGGAGCACCAATATTTATTATGGTTATGTCTTCTAGTTCATTGACTTTTTTAATCATGAGGTAATGTCCTTTTT
>NW_006408551.1:1449667-1455996 GCF_000296735.1 Chrysochloris asiatica | reverse complement strand
TTTCTAGCTCTGCCTCTTGTTCATTTGTTGAGCTACTCTGTCTTTTTGTTTCATGTGAACAAAAATTGTCTGTTGCTTTTGAGGCATTGTGGTATTGTGTTTGTATTAAGTTGATGAATGTAAGCTGTTGTATTTTTAGGCACTAACCAACTGTCTCCTGGTAGGTGTGATCAGGAGATAAGAATGTGCACCATTCTCTGTTCACTGCCATTGTAGTTCAGTTCAAGGTGAATTTAGTTGATGTTGGTTGGTGTCATTGACTTGATGTATAGCAGCTGGTATTGATTTCAACCAAGGGGATGGGGTTGAGAGGGTATTGCTATGGCTGGGCAGTATAGCTGTAGTTGCTGTTTCCTGTTGGGTGAGGCAAGAAGAGAAATCACACCCACAAGAGTGAAGGAAAACAAACAAACAAACTGCAAACCACAATGCAAAAAATAAAAATAGTAATGAAGAAAGAAGATAAAAAAACAAAACTAAAAACTAACCACAGCTTTCTCTCCACCAGTAAGTGTTATTCTTCTGCACCACCTAGTGACCTCTTGCCTTCACAACTGCCTGTGAAAGTTCAAGATGGTGTTGCCATGCCTTGGTGTTTGCACAGATTACCAGTCTTTCTTTTCTTGTCTCTATCCTATATGTCTGTTCAGCTGTTTCTCCTAGTGAGAGCTAGTCCAAGGCTGGCCCTGGCTGACTATGCAGATTTGATACAGGGCCTGCTTGAGTGGGTAGCTCCTCCTCACTTCAATGATGCCCACAAGCTTGAAATATAGGAGCTTCCCTGGTGGGAAGCTTTCCATCTAGTCTACCATATGCCCTACCTCTTTACATATTATTAAAAAATTTATATGATCAAATGATAAAACAAAAACAAAACATGAAACAAAAGAGCATAATGAACATCCCATATCTATACGGTCCAAAGCTTATCATTATTAATACTTTGGTATCTAGTTCTTTATTTATCTATTTGAGTATATTTTTGTTGTTGTTCAGTGCTATAGAGTCAGTTATAACTCATAGTGACCTTACATAGGGTTTCTGTTGAGTAGCTGGTGGGTTTGAACCACTGATCTTGTGGTTAGCAGTCTAGTGCTTGTCCTAAAGTGTCACACTAGACTCCATTTGAACATATAGTATATTTTATATTGAGAATTTATTGTTTCTATCTTGATTTAGTAGTGGGAAATATGGCCTTGGTGATAAGAATGATGCTGGAGATTGCATGATAGACTTCTGCAAAATCAATGACTTGTTCATTTCAAATACCTTCTTTAAAAAGCATAAGAGATGACTATACACCTGGATCTCACCAGATGGAATACATAGAAATCAAATTGACTACATCTGTGGAAAGAGATGGTGGAAAGTTCCATATTATCAGTGAAAACAAGGCCAGGGGCAGACTGTGGAACAGACCATCAATTAGTCATATGCAAATTCATACTGAAGCTGAAGAAAATGAAAACAAGTCCACGAGAGCCAAAATATGACCTTGAATATATCCCACTTGAATTTTAGAGATCATCTGAATTACAGATTTGATACATTAAACAATAAAGACCGAAGACCAGAAGAGTTGTGGGATGACATCAAGAACATCATACATGAAGAAAGCAAAAAGTCGTTGAGAAGACAAGAAAGAACGAAAAGGTCAAAATGGATGTCAGAAGAGACACTGAAACTTGCTTTCCAGAGTAGAGATGCTAAAGCAAGTGGAAGAAATGAAGAGGTGCAAGAGCTGAACAGAATTTTTCAAAGATCAGCTAGAGAAGATAAAGCCAAATATTACAACAAAATGCATAAAGATCTGGAGTCAGAAAACCAAAGAGGAAGAACATGCTCAGCATTTCTCAAGCTGGGGGAACTGAAGAAAAAATTCAAGCCTCGACTTTCGTTATTGAAGGATTCTCTGGGTAAATTATTGAATGATGCAGAGAGCATCAAGAAAGATGGAAGGAATACACAGAGTCACTGTAGCAAAAGGAAATGGTTAATGTTCAAACATTTCAAGAGGTACCATATGATCAAGAGCCAATGATACTGAAGGAGGAAGTCCAAGATGCATTGAAGGAATTGGCAAAGAACGAGGCATCAGGAATAGATGGAATAAAAATTGAAATTTTTCAAGAAAGTGAGGCAGCACAGGAGGCAGTCACTCATCTCTGCCAAGAAATTTGGAAGACGACTATCTGGCCAACTGATTGGAAGAGATCTGTATTTGTGCCCATTCCAAAGAGAGGTGACCCAATGGAATGCTGAAAACATTAGACAATCTCTTTGCTATCTCATGCAAGTAAAGTTTTACTAAGGGTAATACAGAAATGGCTGCAAGCATACATTGACAGAGAACTTCCAGAGGGTCAAGCCGGATTCAGAAGAGGCTGTGGAATGAGGGATATCATTGCTGATGTCCAATGGATCTTGGCTGAAAGCAGAGAATATCAGAAAGGTGTCTACCTGTGCTTTATTGACTATGCAAAGACTTTCGATTGTGTGGATCATGACAAGCTATGGACAACATTGCTAAGTATGAGTATTCCAGAACACTTAATTGTGCTCATGAGGAATCTGTACCTGGACCAAGAGGCAGTTGTTGGAACAGAACATGGGAACACTGAATGGTTTAAAACTAAGAAAGGTGTGCAACAGGGTTGTATTCTTTCACCATACTTATTCAACCTGTATGCTGAGCAAATAATCTGAGAAGCTGGTTTATATGAAGAAAAACATGGCATCAGGATTGGAGGAAGACTCATAATAACCTGCGATATGCAGATGATACAACCTTGCTTGCTGAAAGTGAAGAGGACTTAAAATATTTGATGATGAAGATCAAAGAACACAGCCTTCGATATGGATTGTATCTCAATGTAAAGAAAACAAAAATCCTTACCACTGGACCAATAAACAACATTCTTATCAATGGAGAAAAGATTGAAGTTGTCAAGGACTTCATTCTTCTTGGATCAACTATCAACATTCCTGGAAGCAGCAGTCAAGAAATCAAACGATGTATTGCATTAGGCAAATCTGCTGCACAAGGCCTTTTTAAAGTGTTGAAGAGCAAAGATGTCAGTTTGAATACTAAGGTGTGCCTGACCCAAGCCATGGTATTTTGAATAACCTCATATGCATGTGAAAGATGGACAGTGAATAAGGAAGACTGCAGAAAAATTGATGCATTTGACTTATGGTGTTGGAGGAGAATAATGAAAATGCTATGGACTGACAAAAGAACCAACAGATCCGTGTTAGAAGTAGTGCAGCCAGAGTGCTCCTTGGAGGCCAGGATGGTCAAATTTCATCTCTCGTACTTCGGACATACTGTCAGGAGGAACCAGTCACTGGAAAAGGATATCATGTTTGGTAAGTTGGAGGGTCAGAGAAAAAGAGGAAGACCCCCCAACGAGATGGATTGGCCAAGTATCAGCATACATGAACTCAAGTGTGGCAACAATAGTGAGGTTGGCTCAGGATCGGGCAGTGTTTCGTTCTGCTGTGCATAAGGTCGCTATGAGTTGGTACTGATAGCTATGAGTTGGTACTCGATGGCACCTAACAACCACCACTAAATCTTGATTTAATCAATTAAAAATAGCACACCTCTTTCTATATTGATAAACTTTTGAAAAATAACCATTTTATTTTATAATAACTTTGGATTTGCAGAAAAATTGCACAGATTTATATAGAGTTTGCATAGAATTGTATAGAGTTCCTGTATACTTAACCTTAATTTCCCTTATTGGTAATCTTAAATTAGTATGGTACATCTGTCACAATTAGTGAACCAACACTGATACATTATTTTAAAGTTCATACTTTATTCAGATTTCCTTAGCTTTTGCTTAATGTCCACTTCCCCTTTTCTGTTCAAAGATATATTTATTGTCATGTTTCCTTAATTTCTGACTTTTCTACTTGCTGGTGATCTTGACAGCTTCGAGGAGCACTTCTCGAGTGTTTTGTAGTATGCTCCCCTATTGGAATTTTCTGATGTTTCTTTCATGGTTGGATTAGGGTGGTAGGTTTTGGGAGGAAATCCACAGAGGTAAAATGGCATTCTCCTCGCATGATAACAAGGGTTCATACTATCAACATTATCAACATGACTTAATACTGTTGATGCTGACCTTGATCATCTGGTTGAGGTAGTGTATGTCATGTTGCTTCCTTATAAAGTCATGATTTCATTCCCTCTTTCTAGAAAGTCTTTTAATGTAGCCCACACTTTTAAGGAGTTGTGCTTTTTCTCCTCGATGATGGAGAATCTACATAAATTATTTGAAATTTTAATAAACGTTTGCAACCTAAAACAAAATAGTGCAAACAATTGAGAGACTGCCCTGAATTAGAAGAATCCTGTAAAACACTAAACAGGAAATAAATCTGTTGTGATGAAGAAATCTTTTCTAATTAAGTGGTACACATAATTGGAAGGACTTGCAATTGCTCTCTAGCCTGTATTCTTTGAGCCATAGTGTTTATGGTATTCTCTCAAATCACCTCTACTATTCCCCGCTGTGAGGAAGTCACTTGCCCCAGCTGAGATCTAGGAGAGTGTGTCATGACCATGGCCTGTGACTGTTATGTTGCCATTTGCCGGCCCCTGCATGACACCACCCTGATGAATCAGGGAGCCTGCATCAGTATGGTGGGGGCCTCCTACCTCATGGGCATCATAACTAGCACCATTCACTTCATCTGCATCTTCACACTGCCCTTCTGTGCTGGCAACACCATTCACCACTTCCTGTGTGACATTCTGCCTGTGCTGAGACTGGCAAGTGCAAGCACTTTTTGGGGAGAATTGGGGAATCTTGCTGTCACCTTTATTGACACCTTTCTTACTGATTATGGCCTCCGATGTCTGTATTCTCACTACCATTCTTGGGGTTGCAACATCACAAGGATGTCAAAAGATCTTCTCTACTTTTTCTTCTCACCTGTTTGTGGTCATACTTTTCTTTGGAACTGGTACTGTTGCCTATATGAGGCCTCGGGCAGATGCCACTCAGGACACGGACCTGATACTTGCCTTCTTCTACACAGTGGTCACCCCCATGTTCAACCATTTTGCTTATACTCTGAGAAACAAGGAGGTGACAGGTGGCTAGTGAAGTGACACCATTGGAGTTTGTGATCCCTCTGAGTTCTGGAGATCCACTTTCTTGGACATGCTCAACTAGAAGGGATACAATGACAAATGTAGCCCCCAAATCTGGCCTGTTCTATATTGTCTGAGTGTGGGGTTCCTTGCATGGCTCCATTTTAGGGCTCAAAGCATTGACATGCTGCTCAGAGATCATCCACTGGAGTTTGTTCTTCTGCTTTGACCTGACTTCTTGAAGGGAAAGAGCTGGGGAAGGAGAAAAACACATTTGTAGGATAATTGAGGAGGGAAGGATGAGTAATGATTTGTATGATGTCTGAGCAATTGCTGATTTTTCCTGAGGCTCAAGATGCCACCCTGGAGCCATGATTCCAAGAGGCATCAATTCTCCTAGTATCTGTTTATCACAAGCCTTTCTCTCTCTGTCATCATGGGTGCAATGAGTGCTCCTTTACTTCAGGTGGCAAGGAAGAACAGGGGCAGGCAGTAGTTGGTCTGGCTTTGACAATTCAGGTACCAAGTCTTACTTGGTGCTGCTTTGGATCTGGAGACATCTGTCTGGTTGCTCTGCTCCTGGCTGACAACTTCCATCCTGGGATCACTGAGGTGTTGTATTCTTTCTTTCTCTCTGGCTGAATTACTTTTCATTTCCTCCCTGGCTGCTTTCAGTTGCAGTAGAAATCCACCATCTCTTTTCCTTGACCATGATCTGGCCCCTAGAATTTCCTTGTTTTTTGGAAGCTGACTACCATTTTCTTTTGGAGGCCACCTTACTTTGTTTGCCAGCAGGATTTAGCACCTTTTTACTTTTCTTGGGAAACAAGTACTTACTTATTTGTGAGCTCTCCTTCAACTATAAGGAGCTCTGGTAGCGTAGTGGTTACGAATTGGGCTGCGAACCGAAGCCACAGGAGGGAGCAGTGCAAACAGAAAGAACTCTCAAGGTTCAGTAATTGAGGGCCTTCAAAATAGCATTGATACTCTTTCCTTGTTTACAAAATTGCAGAGAATTTTGCACCTAGGAAAAAAAGAAGTGGTGGTTAATATTTTGTGGTTTATAATATCCTTGGGATTTTTTTCCATTCTGTTTTTCCTTTTGTTGTTATTAGGTGCCATCAAGTCAGTACTGACGCATAACGACCTTATGCACAGCAGAATGAAACACTGCCCGATCCTGGACCAACCTCACTACTGTTGCCACGCTTGAGTCCAT
>NW_006408551.1:1447486-1448726 GCF_000296735.1 Chrysochloris asiatica | reverse complement strand
AGGTACAGATTCCTCATGAGTACAACTTTGCAATGTTGTCCATAGCTTGTCATGATCCACACAATCAAAAGCCTTTGCATAGTCAATAAAGCACAGGTAGACATCTTTCTGATATTCTCTGCTTTCAGCCAAGATCCATTGGACATCAGCAATGGTATCTCTCATTCCACTGCCTCTTCTGAATCTGGCTTGCACCTCTGGAAGTTCTCTGTCAATGTATGATTGTAGCCGTTTCTGTATTACCCTAGTAAAACTTTACTCACATGAAATAGCAAAGAGATTGTCCGATGATTTCCACGTTCTGTTGGGTCACCTCTATTCGGAATGGGTACAAATATGGATCTCTTCCAATGAGTCAACCAGATAGTCGTCTTCCAAATTTCTTGGCCGAGATGAATGACTGCCTCTTGTGCCGCCTCACTTTCTTGAAAGATTTCAATTTTTGTTCCATCAATTCCTGGTGCCTTGTTTTTTTTTTGCCAATTCCTTCAATGCACTTTGGACTTCCTCTCCTTATGTATAAATACATATAAGTATTTTTAAAAACTAATAATAGGATTATATTGTTTAAACTGCTTTGTAATATTTATTTTTTACTTTACTAAACTATATTGAAACCTTTTACCATATCAGATTTCTAAAGCATGAGTTTAATATCCACATAGTATTCTACTATTGTTTAGTTGTTAAGTGATTTCCAGTCAATTCTGACTAGTAGTGACCCTGTAGAGGGTTTCTGAGGAACATCTGGTGGGTTCAAACAACCAATCTTGTGGATTGAAGTCTAGTGCTTATCCTACAATGCCACACCAGGAGTCCCTGCTATATGTATGTACTATAATTTTAATCAATCTCCTACTATTGTAATTTCTCCCCCATTTTTTTAAAAAAATGTTTTATTGTGAATTATGTGATAGTTTACATGGGAGAACATTAGTTTTACATTCATTCTATAGTAGATCGTCTCATTGCCATGGTTACAATCCCCTCCATGCAATCCTTCCCCCATACCCCCAGGTCTTCAGCACACAGTCGCTCTCCCTCTCTGTGTCTAAAGTCTCCAGCTGCTCCATCGCTCCACGTCATCATCTCTGGCTCCATTTCAGGCCTCACTGCTTCTCTGGGTAGGGTCCTGCTCTCTGCTCTTCTCCCTTAATGGTCCTAGGGACCTCCGCTCCTAGACTGAAAAGTTAATCACTCCCCTCCTTGCTATAAAACATCTACCTTTACATTTCTGACT
>NW_006408551.1:1444387-1446701 GCF_000296735.1 Chrysochloris asiatica | reverse complement strand
TCTGTTCTTCTAGCCACTCCAGGTTGGTCTGCTTATCCTTTCAAGTTCTCCCCCATTTTTTATTATAAACATTGCTGAGCTAGATAGTTGTGCTTGTATCTTTGTATATATGTCCTGTGGTTTTCCTTATTACAAACTTCTAGAAATGGAATTCCAGAGCCAAAATGCATGTAAACCTTGGAGATTTTGAAACATGTTGCCAAATTGTGTTCCATAAGAATTTTTATTGCTTTATAGTTCAATTGAAGGCCCTTTCTCACATGTTTTAAATCAAGGGAAATGGGCTAAAAGTCAGGAATGAGTTGAGGTTAGATGACGCTTGAAGAGAATGTATGGATTTGAATATTTGTATATTACAGGTAGGATCTGATGAGAAGGAGATAAACTCATTTTCTCTTAGTTTACCAAGGGCTGGGTGAGGCTTAGTCTTACTGAAAGTACAACATGAGGTATCAAAATTGGACCCAGGAATACTTTCCTGATAGGGTTGGTATCTGAACAAGAAAAAGATAGCAAGAGGAAGAGGAGGACATAATAGAGTGGAGTTAGCTCAGCATTCTGTGGTTTCATGCTTTCTTCCCCAAGATGGTGATAGTTCTGGAGGTTAAAGTCTCTGTTTTCAGGATCCCATGTAGGATTGCCAGATAAAAAAATAGTGGCTAATGTATTAGTATAACTATGAAAGGACATAGGCGTCCTGGTGTGGCACCGTAGGATAAGCACTCGGCCTCAAGGTCAATTTGAACCTCAGGATCAATGGTTCAGACTCACCAGTTGCTCCTTGAAAACCCTCTACAGCATTGCTATAAGTCAAAATTGACACAATGGCACTTAACAACAACAACAATGAAAGATTTGGACAGAGATATCCAGCACTACTTTTTCTGGGGAAAGAAATATTTGGGATATATTTATACTAAAAAATTATTTGAGTAGAATAGGGTCCTTTCTTTTAGTGGAAAGTCTAGAAGTGGAGATTATGGTTATGGATAGAATTGTGCTTCCACCTCTCCCAAATATATGTTGTGAATCCTAACCTATATGCCTGTGTTTCCACCACTCATCTATTAGTTTGTTGTACTCTGGTGGCTTGTGAGTTGCTGTGATTCTGAAAGCTATGCCACCGGTATTTTAAATACCAGCAGGGTCACCCATGGTGGACAGGTTTCAGAGGAGCTTTCAGACAAAGACAGACTAGGAAGAAGGAGTGACGAACTACTTCTGAGTATTTAGTCACTGAAAACCTTATGAATAGCAGAGAAACACTGTCAGGTACAGTGCCGGAAAATGAGCCCCTCAGGTTGGAAGTCACTCAAAATGCGACTGAAGAAGAGCTGCCTCCTCAAAGTAGAGTTGACCATGATGACATGAATGGAGTAAAGCCCGTAGGAGAAAAGCTCGTGGGACCTTTATTTGCTTATGGAGCACAACTGAAAATAAAGAGAAACAGCTATAAACATCCACTGAAAATTGGAACATGGAATGTATGAAGTATGAATCTGGGAAATTGAAAGTTGTCAAAAATGGAATGGAACACAAACATTTATATCTTTCTTAGGGATTAGTGAGCTGAAATGGACTAGTATTGGCCTTTGAATCTGACAACCACATGGTTTACTATGCCGGGAAGAACAAATTGAAGAAATATGGTGTTACATACATCATCAAAAAGAACATATCCAGATCAGTCATGAGGTACAATGCTGTCTGCGATAGGATAATATCCTTGCACCTAAAGGGAAGCCCAGTTAATACCACTATTTTCAAATTTACACACCACCCACTAAAGCCTGTGAAATAGAAGAATGCTACCGACCAACTTCTTCTATCTGAAATTGATCAAACATGCAATCAAGATATATTGATCATTAATGGTGATTGGAATGCAAAGGTTGGAGCTAAGAGGAAGGATCAGTAGTTGGAAAATATGGCCTTGGTGATAGAAATGATGCTGGAGGTCACATGATAGAATTTTGCAAAATCAATGATCTGTTCATTTCAAATACCTTCTTTAGACAGCATAAGAAATGAATATACACATGGACCTCACCAGATGGAATACATAGAAATCAAATTGACTACATTTGTGGAAAGAGGCTATGGAAAAGCTCCATGTCATCAGTGGTCTTTTGTAGCAGATTTGTCTAATGCACTATATCACTTCATGAGTACTGACTGTAGATCCAAGCAAAATAAAATCTTTGACTTCAATCTTTTCTCCAATTATCATGATGTTATTTATTAGTCCAGTTGTAAGGATTGTGTTTTCTTTACATTTCTTTACTTTATTTCAGTATTTCCATACTTTGATCTT
>NW_006408551.1:1429904-1443725 GCF_000296735.1 Chrysochloris asiatica | reverse complement strand
AAAAGGGAAATCCTGCTGTAAGCTATGAGTGGGGATAACCCAGAAGAGATCAGATGAGCTCTTTCCTATAGAACATGGGAGAGAAGGAAAGGGGTAGGAGGTAAACAATAATGAGAAGAAGAAAAACTGACTTTGGTAGCTTACAGAGTTGCCAGGAAACCTGGAGAACAAGGCTTAGAAAATGATCAGAAACCAAGAGATTCTGGGAAGCCAGAATCCTAGCCAAGGTCATACTACAGGAGTGGTCTGGTCCAGCTAACTAACGTTGCAGACAAAATGCCACTGGTCACTGGTGCCTCCTCTGCACTGTGCAGTTGCTACTGCCTCTGGGCCCCGGATGCGACTGCTGCCATCAACAAAATGAATTGTAGGTTTTCCTCTGCTTCTTTGTGCCACTTATAACTAATTTAAAATCTTAGGCCAATGCATCCACTTGGACTAGCTAAGGTTGCAGACCTGTGTCCTTCCTGGCTGTCCAAGTTTAGGGAAAGGCAGTATTTTGGTCCTATTGGCTTCTTTGGTGTCCTGGTGTGATGCTTTAGGATAAGCACTGGAAATGCTAACCACAAGATCAGAGGTTCAAATTCACCAGCTATTCCTGGGAAATCCTATACAAGGTAGCTGTGTGTTGGAGCCAACTCCATGTCACTTAGCAAAATTAGCTTCTTTAGAGGGAGGTGGAGCCTGTTTCCCCAAAGACTCAACAGTGATGGATTCTCATGACATAGAAAAGGGATTAAATATTGGAATTGAGTTGCCTAAACTTCCTCTTATTCCTCAAAACAAAACTAAAACTAAAAAACTAAAACTAAAACAAAACAAGTTGACATCAAGTGAATTATGACTCATGGCAACGCCGTGTGTTTCAGAGTAGAACAGAGTTTCAGAAATATTTTGAAAGTAGATCATCAGCTTTTTCTTCCTAGGTGCTGTTGGGTGGATTCGAACTGTCAACCTTTCAGTTAGTAGCTCAGGGCTTAATCATTTGCACTAAAAAATCCCTCCACAGTGGCATTTAGGATAAGCATTGGACTGGTAACTTCAAGGTCAGCAGTTCAAACTATCAGCCGCTCTTAGAAAACCTATGCAGGATTGCTATGTGTTGGAATTGGCTTGATGGCACACAACAATGACATACTTCTACTCTAAATATCAAATGCTCTCACTTCAAAATCTACCCCTTATACAAAATAAATGACTGCACATCACACTCTTCTCTTTCATACAGTTTCTCCTATTCAAGTACATGAACTCAAAAGATTTTCCTTTTGAAAAGGATGAGAATGTTTTCAGTATTTAATATACTTAAGTGGCAGAAGCTGTATAGTGTTTTCTCAGTGAAAAAAATGTATTGGGAACTGTACTGTGTATATAACACATTTGTACATTGAAAACTTGGAAAACTATCTTGGAAAACCTCATATACTTTATTATTTTTGAGTTGTACTGTATGATGGTCTTTATTTACAACTTTATTGGGAAAAAGGAAGAGGGACAAGTTGAAAACAGTGTAACATAGGGTATCATAGCTGATCCTGTCAGGTCAAAGAAGTTCCATCTCAAATGTCCATTTATTTGTCCAAAGCTACTACAGCACTGAATCTGTATATGCAATTTTCTTTATGAAGTATAGTTTTTAATTTTATACAAAAAATAGAATCACTAAATTAAAGATATTTTATATATTGAATTTTATGTTTCTGGTAACACATGCCTACTGAATATCAAGAGCTGGAAAAGCAATCACATTTCCTGCTTGAGTGGACAGTTATGCCAATTAATAATTTTCTTTGAAAAAAATATTTATTGTGAATTGGGTTAAGGTTTACAGAATAGGTCAATTTCCATTCAACAGTTCATACACATTTTGTTTCATTTACTGACTATAATCCCCACAATGAGACATCTCTTTTCCCATTTCTTTCTTGTCTGTTTCCTGTTTCCATTATTCCTCCTTTCCTAACCCTTCTGAACTTTGTCCTTGGGCAAATGCTGCCATTTTGATTTCAAATGATTGATTATTCTGAGGTGTGAATACCTAGCATTATTGTTCCCCTTATAGACTTCTCAATTGGCTGAAAATTGAGCCATGGTGGTGAGTTCATTTCCAGACCTGAAGGGCGACTAAAAACCGAAGTTTCTATCCAATTAGTAAGCCTGCCCTTAGTTATGATTTTCAGTTTTGTTCCACATTTTTCTCCCACTCTATCCAGGACCTTCTAATATGATGCCTTTTAGAGCAGTTGGCAGTGGTAGCTGGGCACCATCTTGTTCTTCTAGTCTCAGGGTTGTGGAGACTAATGTTTGGGCCATTAGCCCCCTGGGACTAATTCTTTTCCATGTGTTTTTTATTTTTATCATTCTGTCCTTTGGACAGGGAGAGACCAGTAGTTTCACCATAGATACTGCTCACAAGCTTTTACAACCACAGTCATGGACTCTTATGCCAGTTGACCTTGGTGTCCTCTAAGACTACAATCATTTTCTGAAATGACCATTATAGTTCAGTTTATTGTGAACTACTCTGAACTTCTCTGCTGTGTAGTCAAAGTCAGAAGAGAAGATGTAGGGAGAACATTCCATTTTTGGAGAAGGCAAGTACTCCAGAATCAGCTTGGTAAATAAACATATCCTAGTAGAGAATTCTCACCAGCTGCTCCTCGGAAACCCTATACAGGGTCCCTATGAGTTGGAGCTCTGGAAGTGTAGTGGTTATGAATCAGACTGTGAACCTCAATGTCAGCAGTTTGAAGCTACCAGCTGTTCTGCAGGAGAAAGATTAGACTTTTTGCTCCTGTAAAGATTTTCAGCCTTGGAAACCCTGTATAGGGTCACTATGAGTTGGAACTGACATTAGGGCACATCCTCACCACCACCACCATGAGTAGGATCCTACGTGATGGCATGTAACAACAACATTAAAAAATTCTAGGTGGAAAAACATTAATTAATCAATTACAACTCTTGCTGAACTGGCTTCATTTGATCATTAACTTGTTTGACAACATCTTGTAAATCAAGTGTGTCTAGTTCTTCTAGTTCATCTAAATCTTCTGTAGTGAAAATATTTTCATCAACAGGAACAGCATTGATGGCTCCATTTTCCTGTTCATCTCCTTCATTGTCTTCTTCCAAATCACTTCTCTCCCCATTTCTGTGGAAGCTTCACTGAATTTGTTTTCATCATTTTCTGAAGAATGCATGCTGAATCTTTCAAGATTAGTTATAGTGATACCTATACCATCTACATATCTTGGAATATACAGGCTTAAATCTGTGTCATTTACACTTACAGAATCATCAGCTTCATCACCACCTATTTCTTGGGTGTAATGAACATCATCTGCTTCTTTCTACTCACCATCAACCAGTTTAGAATGAAATCCAAACACCTCAGGACCCTTGATCTCTAGTGTTTTCCATGCTTTGAAAACTTCTTTCTTTCTTTCCACAAGATCTTCTAATGAAATTTCATCTTCTTCTGTTCATTCTTCTTATCTTTTTTTCAACACAAATTCAGGAAGTGCTTGTTGATACATGCACATATCCCCATCTCAGGGGCATACTCCAAACCAGTTAGTCTTGTTGTTTTCAATAGCTTTGAGGAAATACTTGCACACGATTTGAGTTTTTGTTGTTTATTTTTTCTTTTCTGCTGCACTGTGTTTCTTATTCACTACTTTCTCCGTTTTTTTTTTTTTTGTGTGTGTCATCTTAATTATCCATGGTATCTTTTCCAAGTGTCTTTTTGTCATCCCAACTATCCATGGCATCTTTTCTTTATTTCTTGCATCAATGTCAACACTGCTTCTTAGACGTTCTTTCCAGAGTCAAGTCACATGAGAATTTCCAGTTATTTCCTTTAGTACGCTGTCCTTGCTTGAAGAGTGTGCATTCCATGGTTTGAATCTGAACCTTTGCTTATTTTTTGAACAGCAAACTATAGATCTGAACAGTTCGTTTACTCGTGAAATTCCTTTTTCTTGTTATCTTTCTTCAATTTACTTTCAACTTCACTTTGTGCTACTTGGCATGGATTTTCTTGCCCACATTTAACTTGATGAGTGACAGCCCTGATAAACTTATGTTGCTTTGCTTCTTTCTTATGCTTTAGACTAAAAGTTTTGTCTTTGATGATCTTCTTAATTTTCTGCTTTGCCTTTTTGCTGCCCTGGCCTGAACTGTCTCTTGGGGGATATTGTGGAGACAGGTGGCACTGGCCAGATTTAGACATAGCTATACACTGTCAGGACTTCTGACCTCATGAGAGGAGGAGGAGGAAAATGGGGCCTTGCTGCCACACTGCTTGGAAGACATTTAAAAAAGTATTTTTCATAATTTATTTTATTGAGAATATACACAGCAGAACATATACTAATTCATCAATTTCTATGTATATAATTCAGTGACATTGAACACTGAATTGTACATGTAGAATTAAGTTGTACAACCATTCTCATCTGCCTTTTCCAAGTTGTTCCTTTCCCATTAACAAAACTCACTGTCCTTTCAGTTTCCTATCTAATCTTTTGAGTTACTATTGTCACTTTGATCCTATATAAATAGGCATCCCATTCTTAATGAGAGATCATAGTCTCTTTAGCTATCGCAGAGAAAACCTTCAAGTCCAGCATTATTATTTTGTGATGCTCATTCTTCCTTTATTCTGTCTTGACCCCATCTCAGTAGCTTACACTTTTGAGCTAAAGTATATAACCTATGGCTCTGTGGGGAGTCCTGGTGGGGTACTGTGGGTTAATGAGCTGAACTGCAAGGTCAATTTGAGCTTCAAGGTTCAGCAGTTCAAGTTCACCAGCCACTCCTTGGAAACCCTATATAGGGTCGCTATGGGTAGAAATTGACTTGACAGCACTTGACAACATCAGTAACAACATGGCACTGTAGGTTAATGCACTGGACTGCAAGGTCATTTTGAATCACAAGGTCAGAGGTTCAAGCTCACCAACTCCTCCCCAGAAACTATATACAGGGCTGCTATAGTCGGAACTGGCTCGATGGCACTTAATGATGAACAAATGATACTACTTAAAATTGTTGTTGTTGCTATGTGCCATCAAGTTGGGTCTGGCTCATAGAGACCCTGTAGAGGGTTTCTCAGGGCAGCTGGTGGGTTTGAACTGCCGACCTTGTGACCTTGCAGTTCAGTATATTATTTTTGAGTGCCCCACAGGACTCCTATTTAAAATAGGAGTAAAAGCAGAGAGTAAAATAGAAATGAGACAACATATGATATCTATGACCCAGTAAGTAAGGAAAAGGAGTCCTGGTGTGGCTCCATAGGATAAGCATTAGACTGCTAACCACAAGATCGGCAGTTCAAATTCACCAGTCACTCCTTGGAAACCTTATACAGGGTTGCTATGAGTCAGAACCAACTTGAAGGCACTTAACAAAAACTGGTCCACACCTGATAACTAGACTTTTTCTTTATGATGGATAGCTTATCCTGTAGGATAAGCGCTGGAGTACTAACTGCAAGATTGGCATTTCAAAGCCACCAGCCACTCTGTGGGAGAAAGATGAGGCTTTCTGCTCCTGTAAAGATTTACAGCTTTGGAAACCCTATACAAGGTTGTGATATGGCAGTGGAATTGTCTTTCTTCTTGGTACTGAAAACTTCATGCTCTCTTTGACATAAAGAATACCTCAGCTAATCAGGGTTCTTCTAACATATGAGTTGACCTACATTTTTGCTTCCCCTCTGAGGATCCTTCCCTCTAGATTCCTATATGGCTCTCCCTGTATAAAAATACACCTGTCTTCAATAGCTGTTGTCATCAGCTATGAAGGTATGAAAGGGCATCCTAGGGAATTCTTGGGTTCAATCTATACTCTACCATTGTAGGGGAACAACCTCTATTTTTTTGAGAGTCACGATTGACTTCTTGTCGTTAAGTGCCGTCAAGTTGACTTATAGTGACCCTGTAAGGGTTTCCAAGGAGCTGATGATGAGTTTGAACTGCTGACCTTATGGTTCAAATCGACCTTGTGGTCCAGCACTTATCCTACAGTGCCACACCAGGACTCTCAGGATTGGCCAATATCATAAGGAGCTCTAATAGCATAGTTGCAATTCAGCAATATGAATCTACCAGTTGCTCTGTGGGAAAAAGAGGAGGCTTTCTGCTCCTGTAAAGATTTAAAACCTTAGAAAATCTATACAGGGTCACTGTAAGTTGGATCCAATTTCACAGCATGCAACCGCTACTACCACACCAATATCGTAATTAATCTCCTTTGTTTCCCACTTACTCAGTGGCATGAGGAGTGTGAAATGGCAAGAAGTTTCTAATTCATGGAACTTTTTTTTTTTTTTTTTTCCTTCTCTGTGTGTGTTCCAAGGAGAGGCATTCTTCCTTTGGATACCAATGTCCCTGAACGAGCACATCTGCTGAGAGTCTAAATATAATCCCTCAGTTCCACTCCGTGTATTTCAGACCCTTGGATTTTGGATATGTGAAAAAACATCACTAAATATTGGTTTCTGAGTAAGACATTATTCTCAACCTTGCAAGATGTTGATTACCAGCAGGTATGATAATTGAGTTGTTTTTAAAATAAGTTTTATTTTTTAGAGTAGTTTTAAGTTAACAGAAAAATTGTGCAGAAAGTACAGTGAATTCTCATTTACTTCTTGCACATTGGTCCTCATCTTAACATCTTGTATTTCTGTGGTATAAGTTTGTTATAATTGATAAACTAGTATTGGTTCATTTCTATGAACTAAAGTTCATAGTTCTATTGTACATATTGACAATGAGTCATATCAACTAGATGGCACCTAGCAACAACAACAACAACAACAACATAGTTCACATTAGGGTTGTACAATCCTATGGATTTTGGTAAATGTTTAATGACATGCATTCACCGTTACTGTATGAAATAAGAATAGCTTCACTGCTGTGAAAATGTCTTGCGCTCCATCTCTTCATTTCCCTGTGTATTCCCCCTGAACCTTTAGTATCCTTTTATGGTTCTGCTGTTTCTACAGTTATGTCTTTTAAAAAATATCATATAATAGTTGTAAACATATAGTATGTAACTTTTCAGACTGGGTTTTTTCACTTACTAATATGCATTAAAAGTTCCTCCATATTGTTTGAGACTTGGTAGCTCATTTCTCTTTATTTCTGAATAATACTTCATCATAGAAATGAATCATAGTTTGTTTACTATTGAAAGGCAAAGAATTGGTTGTTTCCAACTCTTGGCAACTATAAATAAAACTTTTATAAGCATTCGTATGTAGGTTTCTATGTGACCATACATTTTCATTTCACTTAGATAAATTTCTGGGATTGTGATTAATGGATTGAATGGCAAAACTGGTTAACTTTGTAAGAAACTGTCAGACTGTCTTCTAGAGTGGTTATACCATTTTGCATTCTTTTTGTTCCATCAGTAATTAATGAGATGAGAATTCCTGTTGTTCTTGTCAGCATTTGGTCTTGTCAGTGTTTGGACTTTAACTATTGTGGTAGCTCATTGAATTAGGGTATGTCATAATGGAGTCCTGGATAAGTACTGGACTGCTAAATGCAATGCCAGTGGTTCAAACACAGCAGCCACTCCTTGTAAACCCCATGTTGTTGTTGTTAAGTGCAGTTGAGTCAGTTCCGACTAATAGTGACCCTGCATAGGGTTTCCAAGGAGCAGCTGGTGAGCTTGACTCGCCAACCTTGTGGTTCAAACCGACCTTGCAGTGCAGTGCATTAACCCACTGTGCCACACCAAGACTCTCTGCAGTGTGGCTACTAGTTAGAACAGACTTGACAGCACTTAACAACAACAAATGACATATGATGCCAAAAATCTTTTCACATGCTTATTTTCCATTTGCATATCTTCTTTGGTGAAGCTTGTGTTCAAATCTTTTCACTCATTTTGTAATTGGGTTACTTGCTTTCTTATTGTAGAATATTAAGAGTTCTTTGTATACCTCCTCTAAGATTGAAACTCAAAGGGAACACATGAGCAAACATGTAAACTTGCTGGCGACCACATTGGTACACTGGTGAGTGGAAGAGGGGGAAAGGCAGCAATGAAGAAATGGGCTGAGTTCAACTACAGTCCATTGACTCCTGTTAAGCTGGAGATCAGAGAGAGAAGAGGAAGGGCTGGTTGGCCCAAAGTGTAGTGAGACCTGTGGACACTTGAGACCATGGACAAGGACATAGGCACAGAAAGGCTAGAGCTGAGAGTGAAGCATCCAGCTGATATGATGTGAGGGGAGATGCACAAGAACACCCAAACCTGCAGATAGTACCTATTTGACCTACGTTAGATGGCTTGATAATCAGAACTCGACTAGAGGAAGATAAAAGCAAAAAACAATTTTTGATAAAGGAAACAAGGGTAAATTGCTACAATTTGATGAACTTGACCTATACTCATGGAGATTGTTGTTGTTTGTGCTGTTGAGTTGGTTCTGACCCATAGTGACCCTGTGTAGTGTTTCCGAGGCTGTAAATTTTTAAGGAAGCAGAAAGCCTCATCTTTCTGCCATGGATAGTAGCTCAAAATGCCAATAGAGAGGGAAGGAGTCTTCACATAAAGTATCAATGCTATCCCCTCTGTATATAGGGTAGATAGAGACGGGCAACTTAGACATTGGCTTCCTAAAATGAGGGGTGATAAAGGCATGAAGTGATTGGCTTATGAATCCCCACTGAATAGTTTTCATCTTGTCTAGATGGGTCTGGTACAAAGAAATGGGGATAAGACTTTTTTTTTTTTTTATTACTGTGAATTCAGCGATAGTTTACATGGGAGAACATCAGCTTTACATTCATCCTATTGTATTTCGTCTCATTGCAATGATTACAATCCCCTCCATGCATCATCACTAAACAGGGTTTGTTTCCATTCCCTCTGTTTTGTTTTTTTTTTGATGTACACTGAAGCACTCAGGAATAGACAATCATTTAAACAACCAAAAGGTATATCCTGTAAGCCTGGCCTCCCCCCTTCCCCTCCAGTCACCAGCACACAGCCCTTCTCCCTCCATGAGTCCAGAGTACCCAGATGCTCTATCTTTCCACATCATAGTCTCTGCCTCCATCTTTGGTGTGACACTTCTCTGGAAGCATCTACCTTTACAGAGATGGGGATAAGATTCTTGTGATTCAATAGTGAATAATTGTTATCATGACTAATTGCGACTGTCACAAATGTAAAGGTAGAAGTTTTGTAACAAAAATGGGGGAGTAGTTAATATTACAGTCCAGAAACGGAGGATCCTAGGACCATCAAGGGAGAAGAGCACAAGCAGAATGTGGGACCCTATCCAGAGAAGCAATGACACCAGAGATGGAGGCAGAGATGGGGACATGGAGAGAGGGAGCAGCTGAGTACTCTAGGTTCATGGAAAGAGAGGGACTGAGAGTTGGCAGCCAGGAGACAGACTTGCAGAATGTGCCCTTTGGTGGTTTAAATTATTATTATGCCTTAGTGTTTAAAACTTCCTGATCTGGAGTTAAAAAACCAAAAAGGAAGAACATGCTCAGCATTTCTCAAGATGGGAGAACTGAAGAAATAATTCAATCCTTGACTTTCCTTACTGAAGGATTTTCTGGGCAAATTATTGAATGATGCAGAAAGCATCAAAAGAAGATGGAAAGAATATATAGTCACTGTACCAAAAGGAAATAATTGCTGTTAAGTCATTTCAAGAGATAGCATATGATCAAGAACCAATGATACTGAAGGGGGAAGTCCAAGGTGCATTGTAGGAATTGGCAAAGAACAAGGCACTAAGAATTGATGGAATAAAAACTGAAATCTTTCAAGAAAGTGATGAGGCACAGGAGGCAATCACTCATCTCTGCCAAGAGATTTGGAAGACAGCTATTTGGCCAACTGATTGAAAGAGATCAGTATTTGTGCCCACTCCAAAGAGAGGTGACCCAACTGAATGAGTAAATCATGGGACAATAACTTTTTTTTTTTTAAGGTTTTTATTGTGGATTGAATAAAAGTTTACAGGGCAGACCATCAGTTTTACATTCAGTAAATCATACACCTTGTTTCATTACAATGATTATAATCCCTCCATGTACCATCAGTTAACAGTATTTCTCTCTATTCACTTTAGTTTTTTTTTTCCAAACCAAATAAAACAAAACCAATCAGGCATATATAATAATTAACACCTCCAAAGGGTACATTCTGCAAGTCTGCCTCCTGGCCATGGGCTCTTAGTTCCTCTCTTCCCATGAATCTGGAGTCCTCAACCTCTCCCTCTCTGTCAGGGGCCAGCCCCAACAATCTTATTAGGGGGTCCTTAGAGGGATGCATGGCGTTGGCGAAGAAAGCACAGAATCAATGGGTCTCGATGGATGGTGAATCTTCTCCTACTTCTCCTCCGTTTATTTCAGATTCTCAAACAGCTTTTATACTACTCCATACCATTAATCTATTAATAATTCTTTTCAAAGTAGTGGTCTAAGTCATACATATTAATCATTTCAATATAGAACATCAAGAATATAAAAATCTTCCTTGTTCCCCTTTATGTAGTTAGACAATATCTGATTTCTGTAACCAAACCTCATTGCTCTAAAAATGTCACGTTAACCTTAAAACATAATTCTAAATCTTAACTCCTATTTCTACCTTCACCTTTTATTCTCCCTACTTGTATATTGCCCCCCTCCCCAACACCCAAGCTATCCCGTGTTTATTCCCTGCCCTGTGCTCCATCTTCCCCTCCCGTCCTTAACCCCACCCCTACGCTCTAGCATCTAGTTAATCATTCACTTTAGTGCAATAGTATGGGTTCTTTTTCTTAGTCTTTTACAGTAATGGTCGTATGCAGTATTTTTCCTTTTCCAATTGACTAATTTCACTCAACATAATGTTCTTAAGGTTCATCCATGTTAGGAAGTGGCATGCAGCTTCCTTGTTATTCTTCAATGTAGCATAGTACTCCATTGTGTGTATGTACCACAGTTTGTTTATCCATTCTTCAGTTGATGGGCACTTTGGCTGTCTCCATCTTTTTGCTATTGTAAATAGTGCAGCTATGAACATTGGAGTGCATATATCTTCCCGTGTTGTGGCTCGTTTTTCTTGTGGGTAAATACCAAGTAGTGGAATTGCTGGATCGAATGGTATTTCTATTTTCAACCTTTTAAGGAAGCTCCATATTGCTTTCCAGAGAGGTTGGATGTTAGATGTGTTTTGCAAACATTTTCTCTCAGCCCATGGCTTGACTTTTCATTCTCTTAGAAATCCCTTTCACAGTCTAGAAGTTTAAATTTAATAGTTGTAAACATTTAATTGATAATCAGAACATGGAATGTATGAAGTATGAATTTAGGAAAAATTGGAATTAAAGTATATAGACGACATTAATATGGTGCTGTGGGTTAATGTGCTGGTGTGGTGCTGTGGGCTAATGTGCTGGACTGCAGATTTGGTTTAAACTGTGGGGTCAGCAGTTCAAGCTCACCAGCTGCTCCATGGAAACGCTACAAAAGGTTGCTATGAGTCAGAACTGGCTCGACAGCACTTAACAACAATAACAACATATAGTTTATTAATATTTTTGATGCTTTTGAGATCATAGTTGAGTTTTCAATAAACCATTTCCAAATTCTACAAGATTCAGTTACTTCTAAGTGATGAGATAAAAACAAAAAAAATTCAGTGAAAATCCTATTGACTTTAGTTTATTGTCTTATTTTTTTCAATGGGAAGCGAATTCCTGGGTCAGAAGCACCATGTGTGATACTGTGATAGCATAAAGACATTCCATAGGTCTATGACTGATTAGTAGGGCTGATAGAAGCATTGGTGGTGATGGTTGTGGTTGTGTGCTATGGAGTCGGTTCCGTCTCATAGCATCGCTGTTATTCTTAAGGTTTCTATGGCTAATCCCTCTGAAGTGGATTGCCTATTCCTTCTTTCTAGTCTTTTCTTAGTCTGGAAGCTCTGCTGTAAATTGTTCACTATGGGTGAACTTGCTGGTATGTCAAACATCAGTGGCATAACTTTCAGCTTCAAAGAAACACACAAGCCACCACAGTAGAAAAAACTGACAAACATGTGGTGTCACTGTCTTGAGTTCAATAATTTAAAGAACTTAGGACAGCAGCTAGCAAACAGTAAAGATATGAGCATTTTTATAATTGCCAGCAATACTACCCAAGCCTGAGTTCTTATTATGGTAACATACTCCAAAAGGACTATTAGACTCCCACTGACAAGTATATTGTATTATGTATCTCCCATCATGTGATAGTGTAGGGTAATCACTAGACTGCTTGCTAACCACAGAGTCAGCAGTCAAACCCACCAGCCACTCCTCAGAAACCCTATACAGGGTCACTATGAGTTGAAACTGACTAGACAGCACTTAACAACAGCAACAACATCATGTAGGAGACAGTTTATTCTCTCAAGAACAAGACATTTCCTTGCCAATAATGTTTCTATGATACCATAGTGGTTATGAATTGGGCTGTTAACCTCATGGTCAACAGTTTGAAACTACTAGCTGTTCTGTGGAGATGAGGCTTTTTGCTCCCATAAAGATTTACAGCTTCAGAAATCCTGTGAGTTGGAACCAGCTCCATGGTACATCACCACCACTATATATAATACATAGCTTTATTACAAACAAAACATGTTTAAACATGTCTCTGTGATCATTGGGTGGCTACAGACAAGTTCTCTCACTAGGACATTTGTCTGAGTTTCACTAGTATGTTTTAGAAAAAATGAGGATTAAGTCCGCCTCAGTTTTCTTTCATAGAATGGACTGCCTAAGACTACACACACTCTTTTATTCTTCAAGTTCTGAGTGATCTGTAACTTGTACTTTGTACAGATCGTCTGTCTGTAGGATAAGTACTGGATTACTAACAAGATTGCCAGTTCAAATTTACCAGTTGCTTCTTGGAAACCCTATACAGGGTCACTATGAGTAGGACCTAACACTAAGTCACTTAACAACAACAACTTCGGTTAATAATTCTTTTTAGCATAGTTATTAGCATTTAAAGATCTTAATCAGCTGTGTAGCCATTTTCAGACATAAAATCTAATAAAATTGTTTATAGACAAATTACAAGGTAAAATTTCTTATAAAAATATTTTATTCTAAAATTTTTTGTAAAATCTGTTTTATATAAAATCAAGAAAGGACTGAGCCAAGGTTATGTTCTTTCACCATGTTTGTTCAATCTTTATGCTGAACAAATAATTCTAGAAGCTGGAGTATATGAAGAATAATATGGCATCAGGATTGGAGGAAGACTCAACAACCTGCAATATGCAGATGATACAACCTTGTTTATTAAAAGGGAAGAGGACTTTAAGTACTTACTGACCACAGCTTTCAGTATGGGCTGTGCCTTAATGTAAAGAAAACAAAAATCTTCACTACGGTATCAATAAATAACATTATGATGAATGGAGAAAAGATTGAAGTTGTCAAAGACTTCATTTTACTTGGATCTACTATCAACATTCATGGAAACATCAGCCAAGAAAAAAAATAGCATACTTCATTAGGCCAAATTCCTGCACAAGACCTCTTTAAAGTGTCAAAATCTGTTTGAGGCCTAAGATGTGCCTGACCCAAATCATGGTATTTTCAATAACCTCATATGCATGTGAGACTTGAGCAATGAATAAAGAAGACCATAGAATAATTATATGCAGATGATACAACCTTGCTTGCTGAAAGTGAATGGGGCTTAAAATATTTACTGATGAAGATCAAAGAGCACAGTCTTCTGTATGGATTACAACTCAATGTAAAGAAAACAAAAATCCTCACCACTGGACCAA
>NW_006408551.1:1427572-1429349 GCF_000296735.1 Chrysochloris asiatica | reverse complement strand
TATGAGTCGGTTCTGACTCGATGGCACCTGACAACAACCACAACAACAACATAGAATAATTGATGCAGTTGAGTTATGGTGTTGGAGAAGAATATGCAAAGTACCATGGCAGAAGAACAAACAAATTTGTGTTGCAAAAAGTACAGCCAGATGCTCCTTAGAAGCTTCATCTTTCATACCTAGGACTCATTATCAGGAGGGACCAATCCCTGGAGAAGGGCATCATGCTTCTCTATTATGATTAGATGAGATGAGACGAGATGGATTGGCACCATGGCAGCCACAATGAGCTCAAGTGTGACAGAAATTATGAGGATGTCATAGGACTGGGCAATGTTTTGTTCTGTTGTGCATGGGGTTGCTACAAATTGGAACCGACTTGATGGCACTTAACAACAACAACTAATAACATAAAAATCAGTATTTAGCAAATTCCTTACTACTTTATATAATATTTTATTATTTTATAGTTCCCTTTTCCTTTATATTTTATTTTTTGTGATTATATAATAAAATATTATAATGAAAAAATATTTCATTAAGTCTTCTCAGATCCCCTACAGTTTACCTGCTATGCCATTCAAATATCAATACTTGTTATATGTGTCATGATGTAAGAAAGGTTGGAAATATTACTACTTCTCCCAGGAAGCCTTCCCAAAACACCTCAAACTGCTACCTATTAACCTTCCAAGGCATACTTACAAGTTCTTTTAATTAGTCTCATTATATGTTTCTGCTGGTTCATTTTTTCCCTACTCTATTTCCCTTACTCCCACCCCCATGAGCCCTATGAGGGTAAAGATCTTGTCAGTTATATTCTAAATATTATAAATGTGGTATATGGCTGGATTCCTTGACTCAATGTGTTTTGATTGATGATGCTTTCTGACTTCAAGTTCCCTTTAGCTGGTTTCTCTAACCAGGGTCCAGACCATTGCAGTCCTAGTACACCAGGGTTAAGGTTTTCCCTTTGCTTTCTCTAGCTTCAAAATCAGTCAACATCCTTGACAACAGAAATTGCCTGAAGATGAAATAGAAAAATAATTATTAAAAAAATAATATAGGGTAGTTTACAAAGTTGTTGAAAGGGTGGAGACTGTGCCAGGGGCTAGGTTTCCCAGAGTAACTTCCAAACATGAACTGATCAGTTGACTAAATCACTGTTGCTACCACCAGGGGCACTGATGCCACTAATATTCTAGAAACTTGACTTTGAAGCCTGCTTTCCTGAGAGAGAAAAAGAGGCAGAGAAAGAGTGTGAGCACTACTTCTTGCCTTTGTGGACACCAGCTATAAGTCAAAGTCAAGTATACATGCATCCAATTGATGGAATCCAGAACACATGCCTGGTAGACTAGGAGGCATTCTAAGCTCCACAGGGATGGTGGTGTTTCTCCCCACCAGGTCTCTAAAGTTTAGGGTAATTCCCCAAACATTGAAAAGGTCAAATACTGAGTGGTCACAATGAATGGTACATGTCCACTCTCCAGTCCTATCAGGATGACTTTAGGATTCCATCCAGTCTGAGATGCTGTTGAAGGAGATGCAGGATCGAGCTGATGACACAGGTTGAGAGAACAGGAAAGCCCAAAGTTTTCTTGTCCAGTTAAATATGTTATACCTATTAATGAATGATGTCATAAATCAGGGGTGGGGAAAGGCAGGAAAGTAGATTCATGCAGAATATTTTAAGGAGGAGTAGGTTTAATGGTTTGTTGTTGTTAGATGCCATCGAGTCAGTGCCGACTCATAGTGACCTTATGCACAGCAGAAC
>NW_006408551.1:1426017-1426522 GCF_000296735.1 Chrysochloris asiatica | reverse complement strand
CAGTGTTCCCATGTTCTGTTCAAACAACTGCCTCTTCGTCCATGTACAGATTCCTCATGAACATAATTAAGTGTTCCATAATACTCACATTTTGCAATATTGTCCAAAGCTTGTCATGATCCACACAATCAAAAGCCTTTGCGTAGTCAATAAAGCACAGGTAAACATCTTTCTGATGTCCTCTGCTTTCAGCCAAGATCCATCGGACATCAGCAATGATATCCCTTGTTCCATGGCCTCTTCTGAATCCGGTTTGAACCTCTGAAAGTTCTCTGTCAATGTATACTTGCAGCCATTTCTGTATTGCCTTTAGTGAAACTTTATTCGCACGGGATATCAACGAGATTGTCCGATGGTTTCCTCTCTTTGGAATGGGTCACCTCTCTTTGGAATGGGCACAAATACAGATCTCTTCCAATCAGACGGCCAGATAATTGTCTTCCAAATTTCTTGGCAGAGATGAGTGAGTGCCTCCTGTGCCGCCTCACTTTCTTGAAAGATTTCA
>NW_006408551.1:1423741-1424407 GCF_000296735.1 Chrysochloris asiatica | reverse complement strand
TCACAAGCCACCACAATACAACAAACTGACAAATGAGTGGTGGAGTTTAATGATTTAAGAACTATTAAATGGACATTTTCAACCTCACTGACAGTCTTTAAGACCTTGATGGCGTCTTTGGAGGTTCTATGAAGGGAACACAACTACCTGTATACCATTGACTGAATGATATTCTTCTTTACTGGTGAAGATCATCCACTCCAACAAAGTGCTTCAAGAAGGATGTCACATAGAGTGGTGAGGAAGGGTATACACAGCTAGCCAGATCTGCTGATTCAAATCTGGCAGTCAATGGAGTGACAGATATCGCAGCCAGATTGCCTTCATATACCTAAACGTCAATTAGAACATGGGGTTTAAGCATTTCATGTGTAGACTTTTATATAAACTATAGAGTTTGTATAAAATTATTATGTGTGAGAATTCATTAAATCATTGACATTTATTAAATTATTTAGGGAGTAAGGGGACCTTCCCTCTCTTCAAATCTTGTTGCTAGGTGCTGTTGAATTGGTTCTGACTCATAGCAACCTTATTCACAATAGAATGAAACACTGTCCAGTTCTGCGCCAACCTTATAATCATTGTTATGCTTGAGCCCATTGCTGCTGCCATTGTACCAATCCATCTAATTGGGGGTCTCCCTCTTTTTTGCTGACCCTCCAC
>NW_006408551.1:1411703-1421595 GCF_000296735.1 Chrysochloris asiatica | reverse complement strand
TGTCCAAGTTGCCCATCCCGGTCTACCCTGTGTATCGAGGGAATGGGAATGATCCTCACTGTAAAGATTTGTTCCCTCTTTTGAGCTACTACATCCATAGGTGTAGGTCAAGTTCATCAAATTGTATCAGATTACTCTTTTTTTCCCCCTCTTCTTTCTTCTTCTAGTTGAGTTCCAAAGGTGTAGGTCAAGTTCATCAAATTGTATTGGATTACTCTTTTTCCCCTCTTCTTTCTTCTTCTAGTTGAGTTCTGATCATCCAACCATTGAAACCAGGTCAAGTGGGTATTATCTGCAAGTTTGGGTGTTCTTGTACGTATGCCCTCACTTCTTATCAGCTGGATGCTTCACTCTCCACTTTAGTCCTTGGTGACTATGTCACTAAATCTGGGCCCAGGAATCCCCAGGTCTTGCCATACTGCTGGTCAACCAGGTCTCCACCCAGGTTCACTGGAATCTATTGAATGTGGTAGGGTTTAGCTCACAGCTTCATTGTTGTTTTTCCCTCACTTCCCCTTATCGGTGACGAACATGGTCACCAGTCAGAGCGCATGTCTGCTTATGTATTCCCCTCTAGTCTTAGTCTTGCAAGGGGGTTTGCCCTGAGGGGGCCAGACCACTTGCCTTGATGTCTCCTGGGTCAATGTACTATTGCATCTGTTTTTGAATTATCTTTAGCAATCTTTTGCTTGCATGTGATATTAATGATATTGTCAGATGATTTCCACATTCCGTTGGGTCACCTCTATTTTCACCAGCTTAGAAATGGATGAAGAAACATGAAAAATGTTAGTGATTCACTGGGCAAAGGTTTCTAATAGTTTATAAATGTTTATAATAGTAGTGGCATAAAGGAGTATTGTTGTTATTGTTAAGTGCTGTTGAGTTGATTCTGACTCATAGACCCCGTTTAGAGTTTCCGAGGAGCAGCTTGGGGGTTGAACGGCTGACCTTGTGATTCTCATGCAGTGCTGATTCTCATCCAGTGCCACACCAGGAGTCCATAAAGGACTATTGGGGTAAACAAATTTCAAAAAGACCATGGGTCTAACAGCATGGATAGGAGAGTGTAGAGGTGACAATGGTGTGTGAGGTTGAGGGACCCAGGTGGCATTATCTGGAGTAGCGTGTGCTTTTATATCAACTCTCTACTGTTCTCTAGTTGTGGCGAATACCCAGGGAAATGTGAGGGTAAGTCACAAAATATTACTACTAAGTTTCCTGCTCACACATCTATGGGGTTATTCCAAATAAAAGATTTTTTTTAAAATTATTTTTTAATTTATTGTGAACTGAGTGAACATGGGAGAACATTGACTTTACACCACTGTTTCAATGCAATGATTACAATCTCCTCCGTGCAACATCATTCAGTAGTATTTGTTTCTATTCCCTCTGTTTTTCTTTTTGGGGGTGGGCATGGTGAGATGTACACAAAAACACTCAGGAATATTTAATAATTTAAACAACCAAAAGGCACATTCTGCAAGCCTGCCTCCTGGCCACCAGCACTCAGTCCCTCTCTTTCCATGAGTGTAGAGTTCTCAGCTGCTCTATTTCTCCATGTCCTCATCTCTGCCTCCATCTCTGGTGTCGCTGCTTCTCTGGATAGGGTCCCACATGCTGCTTGTGTTCTTCTCCCTTGATGGTCCTAGGGTCCTCTGTTTCTGTACTATAAGATTAAGTACTCCCCCATCAAACAAAATATGTTTAAACAAGTTTCTGCAATCAATGAATGATTGCAGACAAGTTCTCTCAGAAATAAACTTGTCTTAGTCTCATTGTTGTTGTTGTTGTTAGGTGCCATCGAGTCTGTACTGACTCATAGTGACCCTATGCATAACAGAACAAAACACTGCCTGATCCTGGTTCAACCTCATTAGAGTGTCTTAAACAAAAAAAAAAAACCCAATCAAACAGTGGCTTATGAAAGAACCTGCTGTATAGTTAGATTCAAGGCAGAGTTATGGTTACTATTGTTTGCGAATTAAAAGTGTAACCTTGATAGATTTTCCTTAAGGACAGTCACAGGGGTTTATTATGAAGTTTTCAGAAAATGGAAATCTTCATTGGTGAGAACAAGTCTAGGAAAATTGTGTCGAGGGAGTTTTTTCCATTATGACAATGCACCTGCTCATTCTTCAAGGGTAGCAAGGTCTGTCCTAGGAGAATTTCATTGGGAAACCTTACCCCATCCACCATGCAGCCTTGATCTGGCTCTTTAAGATGCATTTTTCTTCCAAAAACTCAGAACATTTTAAAGGAACTAAGTTTGAGTCCCTTGAGGATGTCAAAACTACCATTTTATGATGTAAATTAAGTAGTGCAGACTTTTTGGGGAAAGGGTTAGGAAAATGGAAGTATCACCTTCAGAAGTGTATCGACCTAGATGGAAGATACATTAAGAAAGAGTAGCTTCACATTTTGATATTTTTGTTTAACAAAGTGATACACGATTCTGTACCAATTCTTTCTGTCTTACCACTTGTAAAGTAATAGAAACCACTGTATAGGTAGTTGTAGCTCAGCACCAGAGGGATGGGAATGCATTGCTTTCATATATTCTTGCCTTAGGCTCTCTGGTTGACATCAAACTGGTGCCTCTTTAGAATTCCTGAGAGCCTCCTTTTCTTCTTAAAGCAAACACATTGGCATTGACCCAATCAAACAGTGGCTTATGAGAGAACTGCTCCATGGAGTTTCTTGGCTGTAAATTTTATTGAAGTAGACCACCAAGCCTTTTTTCTATGACACTCTTAGGTGGGTTCAAACCACCAACCTTTAGCTAAGTGCCCACTTATAGTGACCCCTTATGGGGCTTCCAAGGAGTGGCTAGTGGCTTTGAATTGCTGACCTGTAAGATAGCAGTCCCGTGTATATCTTATAGCACCACATGCTAGTAGATAAGCACAAACAGTGTACCACCTAACTAGGGCCTTCTTTATCTTCTTAAAGTTGTCGAAAGTGTGAGGTACCAGTGTGTTCTTGGGAGACATATCATAGGATCTTCTGACAGAATCTTTTTCCTGATGTCTAACCTCAGTCTTTATTGACACAGTCTAATGATATTCCCTTCTGTGCCGACAGATTGGAAATGGAGAACAGCTACCTTATAACTAAACCCCTGAGACACTTATGCTAGAGGCTGAGAGCAGAACAATTATACCATGAGTATGGTGAGACTCTGACACAGAGAAAACTGGATGGAAGGGCACAGGCAAATTCTTCCACAGACTTTCGGTGGGCCACTAATTTGGATGTCAAGTTCATAGTCATCTGCCTTCATGGGTCTAACTGGCCACAGGCTAACACATTGCTCAGGGGTTCAGAATTGTCTATAAGATGTGAAATGCTCTCCAGGGGCAGCATTCCATTCCATTCTACCTTGTCCTAACAACCCATGTTCTGATTGTGAGTCTGGGAAATGGGAGGTTGCTGCTGTTGGGTGGTGTTGAGTCAATTCTGATGCATGTGACAGAGGAGAATGGCTCAATAGGGTTTTCTAGACTGTAATCTCTATGGAAGCATATCGACAGGTCTTTCTCCTATAGAGTTACTGGGAGATTTTGAACAGCTAGCTTTTCAGTTAGCAGCCAAATGCTTAACTTTTGTGTCACCAGGGCTCCTTGAGTATGAACAGGAGATAAGATGTAGATTTATCTCTGTAGTAATAACAATATATTTCTGCCAGGCAGACATTTCTTTGAGTGGCTTCATGGTTTCTGTTAGATTGGTTGGGGTTCTGTAGTTCAGGGGCTGAAGGCTAATAGGAGGAGTGGCTAGAAAGCAGATACCTCCTGAGTCCCTTCAGGTTGAGGGGACATGTCTCTTCATTATGTGCTGCAAGGCCCCTGTCACTTCCTTGTTCCGAAGGGTGTAGATGATAGGGTTGAGCATAGGAGTGACGACTGTGTAGAAGAGGCTGAGGATGCGGTCCGTGGTAATGGAGGAGGCTGCCTGGGGCCGGATGTAGGTGATACTGGCCGTTCCAAAGAAAAGGGTGACTACAAGCAGGTGAGAGGAGCAAGTAGAGAAGACCTTGCGGCGGCTCTGGGTGGAGGTCATTGCCAGGATGGCACCCAGAATGCGGGCATAAGAGGTGATAATCAGAGAGAAGGGGACCATGATGAAGACCACTGTGGCAGTCATCACAGAAATTTCACTTCTGTGCTTCCCAGCGCTGGCAAGTCTCAGTACCGGCAGGATGTCACAGAGGAAGTGAGGGACAACTGGGTGATTGGGAAAAGGTAGCGTGAAGATAAGGGAGGAGTGGGTGGTGGCTGTGATGATGCCCATGAGCCAGGAAGTGCCCACCATAATCATGCAGGCCTGCCGGTTCATGAGGGTAGAGTAGTGCAGGGGTCGGCAGATGGCGGCATAGCGGTCGTAGGCCATGGCTGTGAGCAGGCAGCACTCTGATATGCCCAGGACAATGAAGATATACATCTGGGCTGCACAGCCCTGAAAAGAGATTGCCTGGGGGTATGGGGACGTGAGGTCAGTCAGGGTTCTGGGCACAATATCTGTGATGTAGAGGAGTTCTACCACTGAGAGGTGGCGCAGGAAGAAGTACATGGGGGAGTTCAGGGCAGGGCTAACTTGAGTGAGGAGGATGATCACAAAGTTGCCCAGCAAGGTGATCAGGTAGACCAGAAGAACCATCCAGAATAAAGGCCCCTGCAGGGCTCTGATATCTGAGAATCCCAGAAGGAGGAATTCAGGCAGTGAGGTAGTCTGGTTTTCTTTTGCCATCACTCCAGGCCAGAACCTATGGCACAGTTAAAGAAGGGAAAGAAGTTTATGTGGAAGCAATCAACATTTCTATAATTTAACAACATACTCTTCATAAGTTGCTCTCAGAATCAAGTGAGAGAGTTAGAATCTCACTTTATAGATAAGGTCATGGGTTTCATAGTGGCTGCATAATTTTCCTGGAATAAAATCTAGTTGATCCCTGGAAGCACAGTAGTTAATTGCTCAGCACCTAACCGAAAGCCTGGTGGCTGGATTCAGCAGTTGCTCTGATGGAGGAAGATAACAACCTTGGAAACACCATGTGTCAGTTCTACTCTGTTGTAGAGGATTGTTAGAGTCACAATTGATTTGATATTAATAACTTGCTTGTTTTTAATAACAAACCTTTGTTTTGTTTTTAATATATAGAAAGTGACAGGCCTGAGACCTGAATCCAGGTCTCTAAGTCACAAGCATTTTACATTGTTCCTTATATTCTTGGTCCTGTGGCTAAGGCCTGACCCTCATGTGTGCAGAGCCTCGCCCTGTGTTTTGGGCTTTTCTCTAGAGCAAGGAATGAATGGGGTAGCTGCTGTGATCTTTGTAGTCCAAATGGCAAGGAAGTCAGTAGGTTTCAAGATAAAATACATTGTTTTAAACTGGGGGAGAAATTAGTAACTTATAGGTTAACTTCAGAGAAAATTAATACACCTTCACATCTTAACCAAAAAATAGAAAACCATAAAGATTTAGTAAACATTAAAACAACAGCAATGAAGAAAATGATGATAAAACCCACAAACAAAATGAACTCAGCACAGAAAATCATGTGGAAAAGAGAAGCCAGCAGCACCACCAAAACCACATACAACAAAATGACAGCAATCTATTCCTACCAATCAATAATTATACTGAATGCAAATGGACTAAATGTACAAGTCAAGAGACACAGACTAAAAATCAAGGATGAAAAAAAATATATCAAGTTAACAGCAATAAAAAAGGTGCCGAAGTAGAAATATTCATCTCTGATGAAATAGATTTTAAGGCAAAAAAACCAGGATAAGGGACAAAGAAGGATATTATTTCATGATTAGAGGGTCAACTGAGCAAGAGGACATAACCATAATAAATATCTATGCCTCAAAATACAAAATCAAACTCTAATAGAACTGAGGAAAGAAATAGACAATTCCACAATAATAGCTGTTGTTAAGTGCCATCAAGTCACTTCTGACTCACAGTGACTCTGTATAGGGTTTCTAAGGAGCTACTGGTGAGTTTGAACTACCGACCTTGGGGTCCAGTGCATTTCTTTCAATGTCATACCAAGACTTCCCACAATAATTGCAGGAAATACACTACTTTTGATGAAGGACAGAGCAACTAGAAGGAAGCTAAATAAACACACAGAAGAACTAAATAACACAATCGACTAACTTGACCTCATAGATGTATATAGAGCACTCAACCCCATTACAGCACAATATGCATTCTTTTCCAGTGCACGTGGAACATTCTCCATAATAGACCATGTTAGGCCACAAAGCAAGTCTCAATAAATTAAAAAAAAATCAAAATACTACAAATCAATTTCTGAGTCCACAATGCTATAAAATTAGAAATCTAACAACAGGATGATCAAGGAAAAAATAAAATACATGGAAATTTAATAACATCCTGATTAAGAGCTATTGAGTAATATAGAAGAATTAAAAAATGAAATAAAACATAGCGTAGTGGTTACGAATCGGGCTGCGAACCTTAAGGTCAGTGGTTCGAAACTACCAGCCGCTCTGTGGGAGAAAGATGAGGCTTTCTACTCCCGTAAGGATTTACACCCTCGGAAACCCTGTACAGGGTCGCTATGGGTCGGCTCCGACTCGAAGGCACTTAACAACAACAAGAATTTAATAAGAATGAAAACATAACATATGCAAAAACATTAGGGACACAGCAAAAGTAATACTCAGAAGAAAATTTATAGCAATAAACACACACTTTCCAAAACAAGAAAGAATCAAAATTAATACCTAAATCAATATTTCCAACAATTTGGTGGCTTGCAGCCACCAAAAGAAAAGAAATAAACTTTCGGAAACAATATTTCAGAAATAAATGAAGTAAAAACCAGAAAAGCAATAGAAAGAATCAGCAAGAGAAGAATTTGGTTTTTTGAAAGGATCAATAAAATCAACAAGCTACTGAAAAATCTAACAAAAGAAAAGAAGAAGAAGATACAAATAGCATGAAAAAGAAATGACGTGTGACATCACAACAGAACCAATGGAAATAAAAAGGAAAATAGAACAATACTATGCAGAATTGTGGAGTCCTGGTGTGGCGCTGTGGGTTAATGCGCCAGACTGCAAAACCATTTGAACTGCAAGGTTGGCAGTTCAAGCTCACCAGCTGCTCCTCAGAAACCCTATACAGGGTAGCTATGGGTCGGAACTGACTTGATGGTGCTTAACAACAACATGCAGCATTGTACTTAAAAAAAAAAAAAAGTGAAGATGTAGAATAAATGGACAAATTTCTAGAAAAATACAACTTACCTAAACTCATACAAACTGAAGTAAAAGCTTGAACATATCTATAACAAAAGAATAAATTGGTCAAGTCATTAAAAGATTCCCAACTAAAAAGTTTCCAGGCCCAGATGGTCCTTATGGTGAATTCTATCAAACATTCTGAGAGGAGCTGACACCAATTCTACTTAAATGATTGCAGAATATAGAAAAGGAATGAAAACTCCTAAATTCATTTCATGAAGCAAGCATAACCCTGATGCCAAAGCCAGGCAATGACATCACTAAAAAAGAAAATTATAGATCAGTATTCCTCATGAACACAGATGCAAAAATTCTCAACAAAATTCTAGCCAATAGAATCCAACAAGATATCAACAGAAATATTTCATCAGTATCAAATGGGATCCATACCAGGTATGCAGGGATAGTTCATTATTAATAAACAATTAATGTAATCTGCCATATAAACAAAACTAAGGGAAAAAAAAATCACATGATCATATCAACTGATGCAGAAAAGGCATTTGACAAAATCCAATATCTGTTCCCGATAAAAACATTCAACAAAATAGGAATAGAAGGGAAATATCTTAATATGATAAGCACTGGATTGTGAGCCACAAAGTCTGTGGTTTGAGTCTGCCAGATGCTCCATGGGAGAAAGATGAGGCTTTCTGCTCCTGCAAAGACCACTAAAATCTCAGAAACCCTGTATGGAAACCCTGCTATGAGTCAGAACTGACTTGATGGCATGTAACAACAACCACAACAAAATATAAAACCAACAGCTGATATCACTCTGAATAGAAAGAAGCTGAAAAAATTCCTCATGTGCACAGGGACTAGACAAGGATGCCCTTGATCACCACTCCTGTTCAGTATTGTGCTAGAAGTCTTAGCCAGAGCTATAAGGCAAGAAAGGAAAATTAAAGGCATCCAAATTGTCAAAGAACAAGTAAAACTCTATTTTCAGATGATATGATTCTGTACATAGTAAATCTCATAAACTCAGCAAGAAAATTATTAGAATTTTTTGAAAGAATCAGCAAAGTGTCATGGTACAAGATCAACATACAAAAATCAGTTGCATTCCTTTATACTAATAGAGAGAGCTCTGAAAAGGAAAATAGAAAAACAATACCATTTACAACAGCCCCTCAAAAGATGAAATACTTGGGAATAAATCTAATCAGAAAAACAAAAGACTTATAAAAAGATAACTACAAAACACTACTATAAGAAACCAAAACAGATTTACAAAATTGGAAGAATAAACCATGCTCATGGATAGGAAGCTTTAATATTGAGATAATGTCAATACTATCCCAGGTAATCTGTAGATATAATACAATCCCAATCCAGATTCCAACAACATTCTTTCAAGATGGAAAATCTAATCACTAACTTTATATGGAAAGAAAAGAGATCTCAGATAAGCAAAGCATTACAGAAAAGGAAGAGTAAAATAGGAGGTCTCCCACTTCCTAATTTCAAAACCTACTACATGGCCACAGTAATCAAATTAGCCCGGTACTAGCATAATGAAAGTCACATGTAACAGTGGAAGGCTGGCTCCCAAGATTTGCAGAGTTTCAATTATTCACATTTACCTATATGTGATGTTAGCTCAGTCACCTTCATCTTTAGATAGGAGAGTCTCAAATTTTCTGTCCATTTTTCATAGTCCTAACCTATCTTCACCCTGCCTTCTCATTATACTAATTGCCTAGCTAACACTTAAAGATTGTTGTGTGCCAGACATTGTACATCTTAATAACCTATATACAAATTCTTGTGATAATGATTATTTTTTTCCTTGCAGATAAGAAACCAGACATTAAAAGAATTTAAATCACTGGTCCCTGGATGGCATAAAAGGTTTGCATTTGGCTACTAACTGAAAGAAAGGCTGACATTTGGAATCTACCCAGTGGCTTGTGGAAGATAGGTCTGGCAATCTTATTTCTTAAGATTCCCAAAGTAAAAAAACTAGTGGCATCAGTAAGGTTGGTGTTAATTCATATTGTCAAATTCCCCATCTCCTCTGGGCAGACAGGCCTGACCCAGCCTGGCCCAGTGTGTCCCTGTGGGGCTCTGCCCCTCATGATCCCACCCTCCACGGCTCCCACAACTCCCTCCCTCTTCTTTTGGCCAAGGAGAAGAGCCTCCTCTTTACCCAATGACCTGGACTATTGGCTGCCCTCCTGGACCCTGACTGGTGGGTGATGGAGGATGAGAAGGAGTGGGATGGGTGTCAACAACCCTAGTGTCTTGGTGGCCGCTCCTTCTGTGGTACCAGCTTGCTCACCCTGAGGTCATTTGGGTGTCACCCCTTCTGATAGTGTCAGGGGTATGGAGCACATTCCATACTCTCAACTGCATCTAGTTGATTTTGACTTATGTTTTTGCCTCATGGGGGAGTAGAACTGCTCCCAGTGTGATTTTGAAGACTGCGGCCTTTTGGAAACAGATTGTTAGGTCTTGCTTTTGAGCTAACTCTGGGTGGTTTTTGAACCATCAAACTTTCAGTCCAGCATTTTACCATTTGCAGCATTCTGGGTCTACTACACTACTCCACAAGATTGTTGTTGTTGTTAGGTGCCATCGAGTCAATTCTGACCCAT
>NW_006408551.1:1406522-1411603 GCF_000296735.1 Chrysochloris asiatica | reverse complement strand
CCAAGGAGCAGCTGGTGAGCTTGAACCACTGATTTTGCAGTTCAAATGACTTTGCAGTCTGATGCATTAACCCACAGCGCCACACACAAGATTACGACCCTTGAAAACCCAGTTCTACTCAGACACAGATGGGAGAGTCATGGGTTGAAATTGACTTGACAGCCATGAGTATCCATATCATAGAGCTAATGGAGTCCTGGTGTGGTGCTGTGGGTTAATGTGCCAGACTGCAAAGCCATTTGAACTGCAAGGTCAGAGGTTCAAGCTCACCAGCTATTCCTTGGAAACCCTATACAGGGTTGCTATGGGTCTTAATAGACTCAACAGCATTTAACAACAACAATGAGTTAACAGATCCAGAATTTTAACTTGGAGCTTGAGATTTCAACTACCACACCTCGCTGTGGAATCCTGGTGTGGTGCTGTAGGATAAGCACTGGTCTATTAACCACAAGGTTGGTGTTTCAAACCCACCAATGGCTGCTTAGAAATTCTATACAGGATCACTGTGAGTCAGAAATGACTTGATGGTACTTAATAACAACAACAATATCTTAGTGTATCTCCAGTGAGGTCAATAACTGTTCCTTAGTAAGACGTAGTGGTTATGAATCAGGCTGCAAACCTCAGGGTCAGCAGTTCAAAACTACCAGCTCTTCCACGGAAGAAAGATGAGGCTTTCTGCTCCCATAAAGATTTACAGCCTCGGAAACCCTGTACAGGTCGCAATGAGTTGGAACCAGCTCCACGGCATAGAACAACAACAGTATAAGCACTGGAGTCCAGGTGTGGTGCTGTGGGTTAATGCACCAGACTGCAAAGCTGTCTGAACTGCAAGGTTGGTGGTTCAAGCTCATCAGCTGCTCCTTTGAAGCCCATACAGGGCTTCAAACTGACTCTACGACACTTAACAACAACAACAACAACATTATAAGCACTGGACTGCTAACCACAAGGTCGGCAGTTCAAACTCACCAGTTGCTCCTCAGACACCCTGTAGAGGGTCACTAAGAGTCAGAACTGATTAGACTGCACTTACCAACAACACTTCTTGGATATGGGTTCACATCTAATTCAGTTTGGACAGAAGGAGTATCTGACTCCATCTGTCCTCTTCAATGCTCTCAACAACCCTTAGATGCCCAGGCTACTTAGGTAATATATACAACAGATCCTTCTGTTTTCAAGTGTTACTTTTTTCAATGAAAAATATTTAAGAAATATTTGAAAAGAATTCCGCCACGAGTCTAGCACCTTTGCTATATTCTTTGTGTGTATGTATATGCATTGTCTTCAGGTCTCTGAAAACTGCAAACCCATTTTACATGCTTGTGATCATAGCATTAACTATTTTGTCTTCTGCCTTTCCTTTTCAATGTTTTCTCTAAGCCTTTTGCTGTAAGACACAGAGTCTTCAAAAGTAGCATTAATAAATACTTCCTATACTTTTTCAATTTGAGCTGTTCTAGCTTTGGGCATTGTAGATAATGATGCAAATAGTACCTCCAAATAAATATAATTTTGTTCTGTTGACTTATTCACTTAGGATAAATTTTAAGGAGTGGATTTATACTGGCCAAAGGTAGACATATTTTTATGGCTTTTGTCATGTTACATATGGTTCTGAATTTGCTTTAACTGGACACCTGAGTAGCATTCACAGTTTTCCTTGAGTTGGGATTCTTCTTGAGCCTATCTGCCCTCCTTATAAGGATTTTCCTACCATACCCATCTCCCCTTTACTCCACTATGAGCGACTCTTCACTCTCAGTTCTTCACGTAAATTCAAGGTAACATCTATGACAATGAAGCAGCAAGTTTCTCTTGGGCCCTCTGCTCTTCCCTTCCCTGCTTGTTAGCTCCCATCTTCTCTGTTCCCCTTCTGCTTCTGTTGAACTCCCTCTTCTACTTTTCTCAACTCTATACATTCTAGCATAGCTGGGACAATCTTCAGAGAGAAACTGGCCCTGAGGATATTAATATCATTTCCAAAGCTTTCCATAGAGGAACAAAGAGAAGGACAGAGTGTAACTATCCCTTGGGTCACAGAGAGGTATGAGGCTTTTTTTTTTTTTTTTAAGGCAGAGAAACAAACAACTAAACACTCTCTACCAAGTCTTAGTGAGATATTAGATGGGTATATTGATCAGTTAGTACACAGATGGACAGAGTAAGAGATAAGTTCTGTGTCACTAGCTGGGTGGAAAGAGGATACTTGACTAAGTGACTGGTCAGTCCAATAATCCCTAGATGCAGGAGGGAAGGCTCCTGGAGGGTAAATGAAATAGAAAGTAGCTCTTGAATGGTGGGTGTGGCATCTTGTGGGAATGGTAGCTGGGATTCGGAAGCCTTGTGGAAGATGTGTGAAATGGCAACCTTTACTGAATCAGGGGAAACTGGGGAGCGTGGCCAGATAACTTTGTTCTTTCAGATTTTTTTTTTTTTTTTTTTTTTTTTGTGTGTGTGTGTACCTAAGCTTTGCATAAGGTAGAGGTAGAAACATAGAGAGAAACAGAGAGAAAGAGAGGAGAGTGAGAGAAATAGAGAGAGTGTGTGTTGGGGAGGGTGTGAGGTAGCAAAGCCAAGTGCAGGCAGCTCTGTGGGCTCTGGGTTGGCAATAATCAGTTTAAATTTGAGAAAGAATGTGCCAAGTTTTCATCAGATATTGAGCACAGACTATACAGAGATTATGAATACCCAATTTATTTACATACCACATGCAACCCAATGTACCTCCCCCACCACTTCACCACACAATCCCAACTGTCAGATCACACAATCACGGCACTTATGGTCTGGCTCACCCTTCTCACCACACTTAGGATTTAACATATCTTCTCACACTACACATGCAAAGCTTTGCATATCTGCATGTATACACACTTGTCTTGTTGTAGTACAGAAAACTCCCAGATGTGCAGTTTTATCTGGTAGAAACTGACCAGGGTTCGTTGTCTGCTTTCCAGACACTCTGTTCATTCAGGCTAAGACCTCTGAATTACTTCTGTAAATGTAATAGCAGAAATTTGGAACCCTCTCCTGGACTCTTCTCTCATGCTCTGGGATAGGCACTGGCCGCCCATCCACAGTGAGACGTTCTAAGTCCCTTTTCCCTTCAGATTCTTGGCAGTGAATACTTTTGTTAGGGAAAGGCTCTAGACTGTCAGGACTGTGTGTGGACCCTTACCTGAGGAAGGTGGAAATGGCTACATGGCCAGGCCGAGGACTGCTGGTATAGGTTTAGTATTAGGTCTTCCTCTCCTTCCTCCCTGTATGGCTCAGCTTCTGTGATGCCCACAGTTATTCTCCAGCTGGTGCTGTGCCTTCAACCCTGGGGACCTGGCAGGATCTGGCTCTTGTAGTCTCCCTGGGTAACCCTGAGTGTCATGGGCCAGGTGAGTCTACCTGTGGTCCCCAAGGCCTGTTGCATCCTCCCTCTTCCCCTTCACTCCATTTCTCTTGTCCAATCTGTGTCCTTTTACCTTTCCTCACACATTGTTCCCTCTTTGACTGGTTGTTGCTTCTCCACTCATGCATGGTCTTTTTAATCACAGAGGGCATGAGGTGTCTCTCTCCTTTATGTCTAGAATCTCATCATGGGTGATTCATTCCTCGGCATGGAATCTGGACTCCCTGTTAAACATAGGTATTTTTGGAAGATACAAGAAGTCAAGAGCAGTGAAGTATGATTTGTCCAGAATACTCGCCATGTTTGGTTTGCTTTTTAGAAGGAATGTGTCTCAATGGGAACATTGTCTTTCTGGTTCCAAATGGTTCTTGAAGAGAAGCCTGGCCTCTTGTCAACCCCTGATACTGCAGATGAACTTAGTCTTTTGACTGCTTTTGGATTGGGAAGGGTGGGCCTTATACACAGGTGGTGGAGTGTGATAAGGCTTAAAAAAATTTTTTTTTTTTTTTGTGTGTGTGAATTGAGTGAAGGTTTACATACAAGATAATCAGTTTTACATTCAACAAGTACTTTGCTTCATCTCAATTATTGTTAATACCATCCATGGAACAATAGTCATCCTGCTTCCTTCCTGTCACTCCTATTTCCATTTGTTCCACCTTCTAATCTCTTCTCACATTTGTCTTTAGGTATATGTTGCCACTTTGATGTTGAATGATTGACCATTTTATCATATATAGTCAACATACTTTACTAGTGTTCTTATTCCCCCTGTATACCTATCTAATGATTGGCTGAAAGTTGGGTCACGAGGGTGAACTCCTTTCTAGACCTGAAGGATAGTCAAGGGCCATAGTCTCAGGTTCCTCAAGTTTCTGTCTGACCACAAAGCCCAGTCTTTAAAAATAATTTTGAGTTATATTTCACACATTCTTCTGCTCTATCCAGGACATTCTAATGTGATTCCTTTCAGAGTAGCTGGGTCTTAGAATTGTGAAGACTTATGTTCAGATGTTCCATTAGTTCATTGGACTCATTGATTCCAGGCCTCTTGAATTCTTATCACTCTTCTTCTGCATGTGGAGAGACCAATAGCTGTCCCTTAGATGGCTGCTGATGAGCTTTTAATATCCCAGATGTTGTTGTTGTTAGTTGCCATCGAGTTGGTACTGACCCATAGCAACCTTATGCACAGCAGAACTAAACACTGCCCGATCCTGGGCCAACCTCACTACTGTTGCTATGCTTGAGTCCATTGATGCAGCCACTTGGCCTATCCATCTCGCTGGGGGGTCTTCCTCTTTTTCTCTGACCCTCCACCTTACCAAACATGATATCCTTCTCCAGTGACTGGTCCCTCCTGACAGTATGTCCGAAGTATGAGAGATGAAGTTTGGCTATTCTGATCTCCAAGGAGCACGCTGGATGCACTTCTTCCAAAACGGATCTATTGGTTCTTTTGGCAGCCCATGGCACTTTCAATATTCTCCTCCAACACCACAAATCAATTCTTCTACGATCTTCTTTATTCACTCTCCAGTTTTCACATATATATGAGGTTATTGAAAATACCATGGCTTGGGGCAGGTGCACCTTAGTCCTCAAGCTGACATCTTTGCTCTTCAACACTTTAAAAAGGTCTTGTGCAGCAGATTTGCTTAATGCAATTCGT
>NW_006408551.1:1394010-1399532 GCF_000296735.1 Chrysochloris asiatica | reverse complement strand
ACCTTGTCTCTGGAGGGAACTAAAAACTGAGGCCTTCTATCAAAAATGCTTCTTGAAGCCTGACTAAAGTTTGGTCAAGTAGCTAGGCAAAATCAGTTAGGGCCTTACAAGAGTGATAAGAATTCAAGAGAGTTGGAGTTAGTCCAATTTACTAATGAAATATGTGACCAAGATCCATAGTCTTGGGATCCCACCAATCTTTATTTGATCAGTAAATTTGGTCTTTTTATGATTTTGAGTTTGTTCCATATTCTCTAGCACTCTTTTCAGTACTTTCTAATATGATCTCTCTCAGAGAAGCTGACAGTAACATCTAGGTACCATCTAGCTCTTCTGGTCTCAGGATCATGGAAACCATGACGTTCACGTAGTCTATTAGTTCACCAGATTAATTGTTTTCAACCATCTTTATTTTTCATCCCTCATTTTTCCTTTGGACAGGGAAAGACCAATAGCTACACTTAGATGGCCACTCATGAGCTTTTAAGATCCCATTTGCTCTGCATCACCAAAAAGTAGGATATAAAACATTGTCTTTGTGGACTTTGTTATGCCAATTGACCATGGTGTCCCCTGAGACTGTAGTACTGAGCCCCCAGGCTCAGCTCTCATTCCCTCAAGATATTTGTTGTAGTCAAGAAGTTTTCTTAACTATTCCCCACCCCCACACCCCCACAGGTGTGCTCCACCACACCCATTGTCATGGATTGAAGTGTGTCCCCATATGTCTTAAGGAGCTCTGGTAGCATAGTGGCTATGAATCGGGCTGCTAACCTGAAGGTCGGCAGTTCGAAACTACCAGCGGTTCCGTGGGAGAAAGATGAGGCATTCTGCTCCCTAAAGATTTACAGCCTTGGAAACCCTGTGCAGGGTCTCTATGAGACGGAACTGACTCCAGGGTACTTAACAACAACAACAATGTCTTAAGCCAGGTTTCCTAGAGAAGTAAAACCAGTGAAACACATATCTGTATAGAGGGAGAGAGAAGTTTATTATCCAGGAAAAGGCTTACAGTTGTAGAGTCCCAGGTATCTAGTAGAAAAAAAGAGGAGAAGTCCTTCCCCAGCCCTAGCTAGGTATAAACCTCCACTCAATTCACAAGAAAAAGTTAAAAGGAAAAATAAAGAGGTGGTGATGCATGGAGGGGATTGTAATCATTGCAATGAAATGAAATACCATAGGATGAATGTAAAGCTGATGTTCTCCCATGTAAACTATCAATCAATTCACAATAAAAACTTAAAAAAAAAAAGAAATAGTCTATTATATTGAAAAGATACAGAAAAACTAACTTTTAAACTGCACTTCAAAAATTAACTTTAAAGAAAACATTTTTAAAATCAGAAGCCCTGATGTGGTGCTGTGGGATAAGCACTGGATTATTAACCACAAGATTGGTAGTTCAAACTCACCAATCTTTCCTTGGAAATCCCATGCAGGATCACTATGCGTCACAATCAATTTAACAGCACATTACAACAACATTAGGCCTTGGAGTTAGTCTCTCTCTATTTTAATTTAATTCCTTATGCAGGGCAATTGAATACTTTCATTCTAGAAAACATTTTTCAGTCTGGGAAATTTTCTTGTTTTTTTCTTTAATAATTTTTTCTTCATCGTTTTCTGTGACTTTTTTGGAATACTTAGTTTCTGGTTATTGTATTACCTGAATTGAACTTCCTGACTTCTTTGTGTGTGTGTGTGTGTGTGTGTCATTTTCTCCTATTCCACTTCTCTGTCATTTTGCTTTACCTTCTAGTAGAGTTCTAACCCTTCATTTTCCAGCCCTTGCAGTAAGTTTTAATTTCTGCCATGTCATATTATTTTTAATAGCTATTTCTTCTTTTTTTTATGAATGTAACACCTCTTATCTCTCTTAGGATACAACTATTGGTTATTGAATGTTTTATCTCTTCTCCTTGAATGATGTTTCCTCTGAGGTTTTATTTGTTTTATGTTTCCTGAAATGTCTGGTGATCCTTTGCTACCAATGTATACTTTAAAGTGAAGTTGACTCAGATGTATGCGCAGAATCCAGATGAAAGAGTGAAAAACTTCTGAGTATTGATGGCTTCTGTAGGTATTTTCTATTACACTGTTCAGTTTCCCTAGGGAAGGATGCTCCATTTACCTGAGGTTGCGTGAACTTCTTTGGGTCATGTTGGTGGTGGTGTTGGAAGGGGCTGTTGGCCAGGGACCTCTTTCAGTTACTTGTCAGAGGACATTTCAGAACCCGGAAGCTGGCTTCCTTTAGAACATGTCAGCAAGATAGTAAAAGAGAGTAAGAGGGTCAAGTAAGACAGAAGCCAGAGTCTTTCTGTAATCTAATCTTGGAAGTGACATCTCATTATTCTTGCCATATTGCATTTGTTAGAAAGGAGTCACTAGGTTTAACTCAAGAGGTAGGGATTATTGGGAGCTATGTTAGAGGCTTTTGAGTTGTAAAATGTGGCAGATAAAACCACAAGGCATCCAGCTGAGTTTGAATTTCAAAGCAACTATTACTATATGATTAATTGTTTTCAACCATCACAGTGAGACAGTCTGGAATGGCCCTGCCAGGTTATAGTCATCACTGATGAGGATCAAAGACACTTAAATAACTACAGGCCAACAAGTGGAGGTTGGCGATGGTTATGTGTCCTGGAGTTGGTTCTGACTCACAGCAACCCTAAGGCTTTAAATCTTTATGGGAGCAGAAAGCCTCATCTTTCTCCCGTGGAACCACTGGTAGTTTCAAACTGCTGACTGTGAGATTAACAGCCCGACTCGTAACCATTATACTACCAGAGCTCCTTATGCCAGCAAGTAGTAGATGCAAAAATGTTTCAAAGAAGAACTTCAAGTTTTTAAAACAAAATTGACTTGAAGTTTTGGCTTCTGCAACTTCTGAACTGAAAATGACAAAAGCTTCTTTTTTATCTCACAAAAAGTAATTTTAGGGAATTTACAAGAACAAAAATATTTTAGCCCCTGGACTATTGCACTTTAAAACTTGTATTAAAAGATAAGATTATATTAATATTTATGAGAGATGAGCCTTTCTGCTCCCACAAAGATTTGTAGCCTATGTGTTGGAACCGACTTGGTGGCCCTAACAACAGCATAGCATCAGAAAGTTGGTAATTACAGTTAATATTTTCTTTACTTAATTCTTAACCATTTATATAAATTTTATATAACCATTTTAGATTCTTTGGGTGAGCTTCAGTTTTGAAGCAATTATGAGTATATATATATATTATATGGGAGCATGGTGGCTCCATACTATAAATACTGGACTGTCATCCACTGTAATTTGAGCCTACCAGTAACTCAGCAGGAGAAAGATGAGGCTTTCTATTACCATGAAGATTTAAAGTCTTGGAAACCTTATACAGGGCTGATGGCACTTAACAACAACACCACCGCCAACACAATATATACACATACTCTTCACTAGTTTTGCTTCTCTAGAGAACCTTGCCTAAGATAATATCCAAAGTATATGAGATGAAGTCTTGCTATCCTTGCTTACAAGGAGCATTCTTGTACAATTCCAAGATTAAATTTGATACTGAAAGTGGATGCTACATTCACAGATACTAAAATGTGGAAGTTGTTGTAGAATTGGGTAATGAGTAGATACCGCAAGAGTTTTAAGGTGTGTCTCATAGTAAAAACCTAGATTGTCTTGAAAAGACTGTGGAATTATGAATATCAATGGCAATTCTAATGAGGGCTTAAAAGGAAGTGAGGAGGGTTGTAGGAAGTGAGCAGAGTTGTAACACTGGGTAAGATAGACAGTAAGAGACATTGACAAAGAAAACAGCGGCAGCAAAACCAGAAGACTGGCATGAGATGGCATGGGAACTGATCCACAGAGTGAGTGAGGTGAATGCCTTCAGGCAGGAGATTTCCTGGTAGAGTGAGGTGCCATCAAGCACTTTATCAATGGAACTAGACTTGCTGATCCATAGAGCAAGAGATCGGAGTGTGTTTGGGTGAGGCTTACTGCTGGAGTTGGGGCATTTATGGACACTTAGCATAGGTAAAGAGATTTTTAACATTTTCCTGAACAGGACAGAGACCAAGAGGTCCAAGAGGCTAAGCGTTTCAAGGTACAAAGCGATAAAGAGGCCAAGGAACCAGGAAGCAGAAGCTGAAAAGACAAAATAACACTGGAAGCAGAGTTACCTTGGTCTGAAAGAGTAGGAACGTGACCTATGGGGTCTCAAAGAGTGAAACCATGGTCTTCTGAGTATCAAACCATGACCTGTCATAGCCTTCTTTTTTCAGAATTAGATCATCACCAACTTGGTTCAGGACACCAAGTTGTGAGACCCAAGAGGATTTGACTGGAGACACTATCCAAAGCTGAGATGGAGCTTCCCAGCCCAAGGGCAGAATAATGTGGTCTGCTGAGAGCAAGACATTGGGCTCATCACTCAGTTTATACCAGGAGAATGGGAGCATCCAAGTTGAGGGAGCAGAACTGCTGTCCCAATGGACTAGGAAGGTGGAACTAAAGCCCAGGACTAAGGGGTCTCCACCAAGAATTCAGAAAACATGGCCAACACCCAGAGTCTGGATCACAGGCCATTGCTTAGACAGTCTCAGAGAACAGAGGGACCCACTATCACTAGGAAAGAAGAGCCAAGAGTGGAGTGTATTCTTTAAATGCAGTATCCCTGTACTGAGAACCTCTTAGATCCAGGGGAAGTTGATGCCAAGACACAGAGATCTCCAAGGAATGTTGGGCCCACAGATGCTGAAAAGAGACAAAGATCTTCCTCCTAAACTGTGAGTCAACAGAAAGAGCAAGCCTTCCCCTAAAGCTGGCACCTTCAATTTTAGACTTCTAGATTCCTAAACTGTGAGACAATACATTTTTGTTTGTTAAAACCATTCACTTGTGGTGTATTTCTGTTATAGCAGCACTATGAGTTAGAACCGATTAAATGGCACTTAACAACACAACAAAGACAACTAAGACATTCTGCAACAAAGAATGCTGTTGTTAGTTATCATTAAGCTGATTCTGACCCATAGTAACCCCATGTGTACAGAGTAGAACTGCTCAGTAGGATTTTCAAAGCTGTGACCTTCTGGAAGCAGATCACTTAGAGCTGTCTTCCAAGGTACCCTTGTGTTCAAAAACTGCCATCTTTTTGGCTAGTTGTTGATCACTAACCCATTTGTATCATCCAGTGACTCCTGCTACAAAGAATACGTTGTCTTTTTATTTAGAAAGGATATCATGTCTGGAACCAAAAAAAGCTAGTGATTTAAACACAACCTATTTTATGGTTACAAATTCAAAAGTTTTTTATTTTGATCAACAGACAAAATAGAGAAGATAATAATGAACCCCATATACCTAATGCTCAGATTCTGTAATTTCAAGATTTTGATTAACACTTTAGTTGAATGGGAGAAAGATGTAGTTAGTTGTCTGCTTTTGTAAAGACTGTAGCTTTGGAAATCCTATGGGACAGTTCGACTCTTGTAGAGTTGCTGTAAGTTAAAATCAATTTATTGGC
>NW_006408551.1:1382215-1382965 GCF_000296735.1 Chrysochloris asiatica | reverse complement strand
GGAAACCCTATATAGGGTCACTATGGGTAGGAATTGACTCAATGGCATTTAACAACAATATACAAGGAACTAGAAAGAGGAGAAAAAGTGGAAGACTTCCAATGAGATGGATTGGTAAAGTGGCAGCAGCAATGGGCACAAATGTAGCAACAGTTGTGAGTTGGCATAGGACCAGGTTTCGTCCTGTTGTGCATAGGGTCGCTATGAGTTGGTGCTCACTCGATGGCACCTAACAAAACAGCAACAATACAAGGAAATAACTTTGTAGCTCAAAATACCCTTAAAGATGATTAGAGAAGAAAGGGTTTGATGTTTTAAGAAACAAGTGTTTTATAGAAAAGCTTATGAAAATTACTCTGACCTTATTAAGTACAGACATCATTTATGTCTTCATTTGTTCATTTGCTGATTGAACACTTCTTTAGTGCCTATTATGTGGCTAGAGGTAAGACCATCATTCCTGCCCTCAAACCTAGGAACCAAAGCCATTGGCCCATAGCTCAAAAAGAAGATGAGTAGGAAGGAAAGAGTACAGTTTACAGTGGATATAAACATACTTGTTCATAATTTAATCCTGATTGGAAGCTTATTGGAGGGGAAGGTGGAGGCAAAATACTTCTTTTTAAGATATTATGCCTTTTAGGGGTCTTTATGTCCCTTGTGAAAGAGACAAAACATTAAAGATCCATGTTGTCCAGGAGAAAAACGGACAAGTAAAGAAGTATATTGAGAGAATTATTACATGGAAAA
>NW_006408551.1:1380066-1382115 GCF_000296735.1 Chrysochloris asiatica | reverse complement strand
TTTGCAGAGGGATACACATTCATCTTTTAAATAGAAACTTCAAAAAATTCTTTTATGCACTTTACAAATAAAATTTTATGTCCTAATAAAGAATTTAAAACTTTTACACTTATAAAGAAATATGCATGTGTGGTGCTGTGGGTTAATGCACCAGACTGCAAAGCCGTTTGAACTGCAAGGTCGGCAGTTCAAGCTCACTAGTTGCTCCTTGGAAACCCTATACAGGGTCGCTATGAGGCAGAATCGACTCGACAGGCACTCAACAACAAACAACAACCTTTAAATACTTAAAAAAAAAAATCTATTTGTAAATAAGTTTCAAGATTAAAGCATCTCTCTTTACTTTTTCTTCTTTCTTCCCTCCCTTCAGTTTTTCCTCTTCCCTTTTCTTTCTGGTCTATATTCCTTTCTTTCTCTTTCCTTTTTTCTTCCTTCCTGTCTCCACCGCCACCCTGAGAAGGTGCTGTCTTGTCCAGGATAAAACCAAAGTTTGCCTTGCCTACATTAAAACAGATTTACTAGTTAGAACAGTTCTGAATCCCTGTCAATCTTATCCTTAGAGAAAACCTTGGCACCTGGCATTACACTGAGTGGTAAAGAAGATTCCGAGATATGGCTTTCCCTACTTAAAGTAGCAAAACAATTACCAATTAAGTATATTTTCTTTGATATTTTACTTAGTATCGGGGTCTGAGACCGGCTCAGACCACTGTGTGGGTTACTCGAAGGAGAGGCGAGGATTAATTAATCAGATAAGGATCAACAGGCTGATGGCCAGTGATAAAGTTTATTGTAGCAATGTGGTTTATATAGTACTTTTAGCTTTAGGTCATAATTATTCTGCCTAGTTACAAGTTTTCCATAGTAACAAGGAATAAGGATACCAACCAGGATATGATCACATAAGTATAAGCATTGTTATAGCAACACAGAATCACGCGATTTTAGCTCAATTTAAGTTCCCTTTTCCCAGGATTGTCCTAGTTACAATTAACAATAAGTCTCCATCATTGACATCACCTTAACCAGGTGAAACTTGTCTTCAGGCCAATTATAAGAGCATGAGGGCCATCTCAACCTTCACCATTAGATGGCACCAGTGCTGGCTCCTGACACTTAGATTCTTTAGTTTTTATTGAGAATATGTAAATCTTGGGAGTTGTATCTAAACAGAGTTCTTTAATCTGTGAGATTGAACTATTCCTCTTAGATGTTCAATATTCGTTGTTAAGCACTGTCAAGTTATTCCGACACATAGTGATCCTGGATAGGGTTTCTGAGAAGCAATTGGTGGGTTTGAACCGCCTACCTTGCAGTTAGCAGTTTATTGCTTATCCCACAGCACCACACTAACCCCACAAATTTCCACTAGCAGAACTATTTGCTTAGATTGTTCCTCAGCTAGTGATTCCATTTCTTGAATATTTAAGTCCTTTCAAGAGTTTCTTAACATGTAGTTTAATAATTGGGTTTGTGACATTGTGTAAATAAAATATTCCACAAGAGGGAGCAGTTTACCCAGATTATATTTGGAATAGTGATTCAATGTCTTGAGAATTTGCTTTCTTTTCTGTGTGCACATTGTAAGTGGTGTCCTGGGTTCTAAATTTCTGCCCATAACCTCTGTTTCACAGTTCCTATGAGGATTGTCTTACATAGGAATTACTTTCACAATAACTTTAGAATAGAAATTAGAATGGATTTACTGGTTAATGTGCTGGATTGCAATGACAGTTTGAACTGCAAGGTCTGCGGTTCAAGCTTACCAGCTTCTCCTCGGAAACCCTGTACAGGATCTCTGTGGGTTGGAACTTACTCGACGGCACTTGACAACAATAACAATGGAGTGCTCTGGAGTCCTGGCGTGGCACTGTGGAATAAAGCACTGCCCCGCAAGATTGGTTTGAACCACAAGATTGGTGGTTCAAACTCACTGGCTGCTCCTTGGAAACCCAATACAACAACCTGTGATATGCAGATGATACAACATTGCTTGCTGAAAGTGAAGAGGACTTAAGATATTTACTGATGAAGATCAAAGAGCACAGC
>NW_006408551.1:1378227-1379226 GCF_000296735.1 Chrysochloris asiatica | reverse complement strand
CAAGGTTGGTGGTTTGGACTTTCCAGCAGCTCCTCAGGAACCTCATATAGGGTTAATATGGGTCAGAACCAATTTGATGGCACTTAACAACAACATGAGGTGGAACCGACTTGATGGCACTTAACAACAATGCAGTGCTGTAGTGCTCAAGATGAAACTATGCTGGTGCATACAGAATTTGTCTGTTTTAAACCTGACTCATAAATTTTGTGTCCTACTGACTCCTGGTGTGGCATTGTAGGAGCAGCACAGGGCTTTGAACCACATGATGGGTAGTTTAAACAACCAGCTGCTCCTCAGAAACCCTGTACAGGGTCACGATGAGTCGCACCAACTCGACAGCACTTAACAATAACAACTGGGTTTGTGGATATGAAAGAATGCCTTTAAGCAAGACTAATTCAAACAGTGAAATGAGGCCTTATTACATTCTCCTCCTGCTTGTTTGCTTTGCACAGCTTCTGGGAAATGCTCACTCAGACTGGGCACGTCTCATCAACTTCATGTAAGAATTCTATTCTCTGGGGACAGAGTCCCTGGGAGAGAGTGACCCAGACACCCTTTTGGTAACTGTGTATGGACTTTAGACCATAAGTTACTTCTAGCAGTCTGGGAGTCTTCATAATTTTATTTTACACAGAAAATGTATTCAAATGAGGCTCCTTGGGACAAGGCTTTAAAAAGACATTAGGCCAACTCTGTTTACTTCAGAGGCTACAGGAGAGCCTTGGATGCCCCAGAAGAAAATTAATTATGTTTCAGTTTACTTCCTATTTAGAGCCTAGTTCCTTAGTAACTTTCTGAGTTCTATGACCATTGATAAGAAGAATTCTTATCAATGTTTTGGTTCTCTTTTCTGGCCTGATCAAACTAACTTAAACTTATGTGGAAAAACACTCTCTAAACCTTCACTTCTTAATCTTGAATCCTTAACCAGGACACAACATATATATATATTTTATAGATCCAAGGAGCTCTGGTAGCGTAGTGGTTACGAAT
>NW_006408551.1:1370531-1377328 GCF_000296735.1 Chrysochloris asiatica | reverse complement strand
GTGATGACATCAAGAACATCATACAGGAAGAAAGCAAAAGGTCATTAAGAAGATAAGAAAGAAAGAAAAGATCAAAATGAATGTCAGAAGAGACCCTGAAACTTGCTCTCCAGCATAGAGTTGCTGAAGCAAATAGAAGAAATGAAGAGGTACAAGAACTGAACAGAAAATTTTGAAGGTCAGCTTGAGAAGATAAAGCCAAATATTACAACAAAATGTGCAAAGACCTAGAGTTAGAAAACTAAAAGGGAAGAACATGCTCAGCATTTCTGAAGCCGAGGGAACTGGAGAAAAAATTCAAACCTCGACTTTCGTTATTGAAGGATTCTCTGGGCAAATTATTGAATGATGCAGAAAACATTAAAGGAAGATGGAAGGAATACACAGAGTCACAGTACCAAATGGAAATGGTCGATATTCAAACATTTCAAGAGATATGCTATGATTAAGAGCCAATGATCCTGAGAGAAGAAGTCCAAGGTGCATTGAAGGAATTGGCAAAGAACAAGGCTCTGGGATTTGATGGAAAACAAATTGAAATCTTTCAAGAAAGTGAGTGAGCACTGAAGGCACTCACTCATCTATGCCAAGAAATTTGGGAGACAACGATCTGGCCAATTGATTGAAAGAGAGCCATATTTGTGCCCATTCCAAAGAGAGGTGACCCAACAGAATGTGGAAATCATCAGACAATATCATTGATATCCCATGCTAGTAAAGTTTTACTAAAGGTAATATCGAAATGGCTACAATCATACATTGACAGAGGACTTCCAGAGGTTCAAGCAGGTTTCAGAAGAAGCTGTGGAATGAGGGATATTATTGCTGATATCCGATGGATCTTGCCTAAAGCACAAAATACCAGAAAGATGTTTACTTATGCTTTGTTGACTATGTAAAGGCTTTCGATTGTGTGGATCATGACAAGCTATGAACAACATTGTGAAGTGTTCCAGAACACTTAATTGTGCCCTTGAGGAACCTGAACGTAGACAAGAGGCAGTAGTTCAAACAGAACACGGAAACACTGAATGGTTTAAATTTAGGACAGGTGTGTGACAGGTTTGTATTCTTTCACCATATTTATTCAATCTATATGCTGAGCAAATAATCTGAGAAGCTGGGTTATATGAAGGAAAATGTGGCATCAGGATTGGAGGAAGACTCATTAACAACCTGCGATATGCAGATGATACAACCTTGTGTGCTGAGAATGAAGAGTACTTAAAATGGTTACTGATGAAGATCAAAGAACACAGCCTTCAGTATGGATTGCATCTCAATATAAAGAAAACAAAATCCTCACCACTGGACTAATAAACAACATTCTTATCAATGGAGAAAATCTGGAAGTTGTCAAGACTTCATTTTTCTTGGATCACCCATCAACACTCATGGAAGCAATAGTCAAGAAATCAAATGACGTAGTGCATTAGGCAAATCTGCTGCACAAGACCTTTTTAAAGTGTTGAAGAGCGAAGATGTTAGCATGAGGACTAAGGTACGCCTGACCCAAGTCATGGTATTTTCAATAACCTCATATTCATTAGAAAGTTGGATAGTGAATAAGGAAGATCATAGAAGAATTGGTGCATTTGAGTTATGGTGTTGGAGGAAAATATTGAAAGTGCCATAGACTGCCAAAAGAACAAATAGATCTGTGTTGGAAGAAGTGCAGCCAGAGTGCTCATTGGCGGCCAGAATGGCCAGACTTCATCTCTCATACTTCAGACATGTTGTCAGGAGGGACCAATCACTGTAGAAGGATATCATGTTTGGTACATTGGAAGGTCAAGGAAAAAGAGGAAGACCCCAGAGAAATGGATTGGCAAAGTGGTAGCATCAATGGGCTCAAGTGTGGTGACAATTGTGACGTTGGCCCAGGACGGGGTAGTGTTTTGTTCTTTTGTGCATCAGTTGATACCAAATGATGGCCCTTAACAACAACAACATCAACAATTAATTAGTGCTTGTTACAGTGAGATGCTTACTGAAGAGCTGAAGCCTAAACTTCACATTAGAGGCAGAGGATTGCTATCCAAGGGTATTGTGATATTACATGACAATGCATGTCCACACACCTCTTCCCACACTGTTGACACTGCAAATACTTTGTTTTGAGGTGTGAACGCATCTTCACTATTGTTCTGATATTTTCCCATCGGATTTTCATCTGTTTGGTTCCCTGAAAGCAGTCCTTCAAGGATGAAGATTCAACTGTGATGAAGTGAAGACAGTGGTGCATTCATGGCTTGCAGCTCATCCTTAAAAAAAATTATTTTTAAATAAGGGAATATGAAAGCTTATCAACAGATAGAGAAAAGTATATTGAAAAGCAAAGAGATTATGTTGAAAATGATGTATTTGTGTTTACTAAAAGTTGATTAAAATAAATTCTACAGCCAGAATGTGGATAAATTTGGACTCACCCTTGACATTCTCTTTCTCTTCCATTTAAATACTTTGTGGGTCTTTAGAGTTTAACAATACATTGTCTTCCATCCTTACTTCTATTTGTGATTGTCTCTAGTCCCATACCATCAATCACAATCTCTTGCTGATGCTCTTTCTAGTCGTGGTGGAGACGTTTCTGACTCCATTTGTGCAGAGTGGAACTGTTCCGTAGGGGTTTCAAGGCTTTGGCCTTTCAGAAGCAGATTGCCAGGACTATGAGCCTTTATCTTCTTATGTGCCTCTAAGTAGGTTTGGCTTTCCAATCTTTTCAGCTACTAGTGGGGTTCTTAACTATTTCACCACCCAGCTGCCTATCTCTATGGTTGTTGCGAAGTGCCATTCAGTCTATTGCAACTCACAGCGACCCTGTATAGGGTTTCTGAGGAGCGATGGGTGAGTTTGAACCACCGACCTTGTAGCTCAAACCAAACTTGTGACCCAGTTCTTATCTCACATTTCCATACCAGGACTCTATATGGTAAGGATTGCTAAACCCATATATTGTTGTTAAGTGCCATTAAGTCGGTTCTTACACATAGCTACCATTTACAGAGTTTGCAAGGAGTGGTTGGTGATTCAAACATACTTTGCAGTTGAGTGCTTTAACCCACAGTGCCACACCTGGACTCCATATATCTGACCTCAAATCTAGATGGGTATTTACCTTATTAAATAAGGAAACCCTATGCAGGGTATTTACCTTATTAAATTAGGAAACCCTATGCAGGGTTGCTATGGGTCGGAACCGACTCGACGGCCCCTAACAACAACAACCTTATTAAATGTGAATATAATTTAGAACACAAATGATAGTTTCCACAACTGTAATCTTTTTCCTACCTCTTTGTTTTTCCTTGATTGAAATTACAGACAAGAATCTATATTCAATCTCACAGTACTGAAATTTTGTGCACCATTTCTTCTACATAATTTTTTCTCTCTGTTTTGCTTGCTTGAGCTAGTCCTACATCTCAAAATTCAGTTTAAATTCCATTTTCTCTGAAAAGATTTGTTGACTCTCTAACAGAGATTAGGAGTCCTGCTGTGGCGCTGTGGGTTAGTGCGCCAGACTGCAAAACCATTTGAACTGTATGGCCGGCGGTTCAAGCTCACCAGCTGCTCCTTGTAAACCCTATACTGGGTCGCTATGGGTCAGAATCGATTCGACAGCACTTTACAACAACAACAACAACAGAGATTAAGTAGTTTTCTGATTTATAAAACCTTATTCAGGTGGGTGGACAGGAGAAAGGACAGCCAGCAAGGCTTGAAGCTGTGGCTTAAGAAGACCACCGGAGCTGGTCTTTCTCTCCCTCTGTTCTAGGTCTCCTAGCGCACCTCTTCACTCAGCTCCGAATGCGCCTCGCCAGTCTGTCCCGTGCGCACCTCTGCTTCCTCTGCCCAGCCCTTGGCCGCCGCCTTGTACAGCTGCACGCCGCCCTTAGCTCCCTGACGGCTCGCAGTCGCCACGCAACACAGGCTCTGACCAGCGACACTACAGCGAGGCGGTAGCAGAGAGCGAGGACGACCCCAACTTCTTGAAGATGGTGGAGGGTTCCTTCGACCGCCGCGCCAGCATCGTGGAGGACAAGCTGGTGGTGGACTTCAGAACCCCGGAAAGCGAGGACCAAAAGTGGAACCAGGTGCGCGGCATCCTGTGGATCATCAAGCCCTGCAACCATGTGCTGGACCTCTCCTTTCCCATTCGGCAGGACAATGGCTCCTGGGAAGTCATAGTGGGCTAACCAGGTCCAGCACAGCCAGCACCGCACACCCTGCAAGGGAGGTATCCGTTACAGCATAGGTGTGAGTGTAGATGGAGTTAAAGCTCTAGCTTCGCTGATGACATATAAATGTGCAGTCGTAGATGTACCATTTGGGGGTGCTAAAGCTGGTGTGACGATCAATCCCAAGAACTACACTGATAATGAATTGGAAAAGATTACAAGAAAGTTCACTATAGAGCTAGCAAAGAAGGGCTTTATTAGTCCTTGCCTTGATGTACCTGCCCCTGACATGAACACGGGCGCACAGGAGATGTCCTGGATGGCTGACACGTGTGTCAGCACCCTAGGGCACTATGATCTGAATGCACATACCTGCGTTACTGGTAAGCCCATCAGTCAAGGCAGTATCCATGGACACATCTCTGCTAATGGCCGTGGTGATTTCCATGGGATTGAAAACTTCATTAATGAAGCGTCTTACATGAACATTTTAGGAATGATACCATGCATAGTTCAGGGATAACACATTTCTTGTTCAGGGATTTGGTATTGTGGGCCTGTACTCTATGAGATACTTACGTTGCTTTGGTGCTAAGTGGTGCTGGAGAATCTGATGGGAGCATGTGGAATCCAGATGATATTGATCCAAAGGGACTGGGAGACTTCAAACTGCAACATGGTTCCATCCTGGGCTTCCCTAAAGCAAAGCTCTATGAAGGAAGCATCAGGGAAGTAGACTACAACGTACTGATCCCAGCGGCCAGTGAGAAGCAGCTGACCAATCCAGTGCACCCAGAGTCAAAGCCAAGATCATTGCTGAAGGTGCCAATGGACTGACAACTTCAGAAGCTGATAAGATTTTCCTGGAGAAAGAATATGATAGTAATTCCTGATCTCTACTTGAACGTTGAAGGAGCGACACTCTCTTACTTTGAATGGCTAAAGAATCTCAGTCATGTCAGCCATGGCTGTCTGACCTTCAACTATGAAAGGGACTCTAACTACTACCTGCTCATGTCTGTTCAAGAGAGGTTAGGAAGAAAATTTGGAAAGCATGGTGGCATGATTCCCATTGTTCCCACAACAGAGTTCCCACAACAAGCAAGCTATTCACTGGAAAGCCATCAAGGCAAGCAATCAAGTCTCTTCAGGACAAACTCCCCTCCAAGACTGAAACTCAGAGGGAACACACAGCAGGCATGTCAGTGACAGGATATCGGGTGCATCTGAGAAAGACATTATGTTCTCTGGCTTAGCTTACACTGTGGAGTATTCTGTTCCCAAATCATGCACACAGCCATGACGTATAACCTGGTGTTGTATCTGAGAACTGCTGCTTATGTCAATGCCATTGAAAATGTCTTCAAGGTATACAGTGAAGCTGGTGTGACCTTCACATAGATGCACCACAGCTGGCTTCTCCACTACCCTCTCCATCTGTAACTTCTGCAAACCTATCACAAGTTTACATGTAACCACAGAAATCTCTCTTTCATGACTAATCAGATACTGAACACCATTCTCAGCATGTCGATCCAAATCAGTCCTATAAAAAGAAATGAATGTTAAGTAATCATACACCAATGGATGAGTGTGAAAGTAGACCTCACCCATGCCATAGGGCCATTTGTGATACTGTGCCTTTAAATAAAAAGTCTCTTCCATCTGGCTTTGATTCCCTGTTCTATAGCTGCATCCCAACTTTTTAATAACTGTTGTTTGGCATGAGAACCTGTTGTTGTTCAAGCACAGCCCTGTGACTTGCATTCTTTGATTCTGGACAAGTCTGAGATGGGCTGTCACTTTGACACATTTATGAAGTAGACTCATGGCATTTTCAGAAGATGGCATGGTCTTAAAGTGAGTTGTTGATGTTCACATTCGCAGAAGAACTCAATTTTGCAAGTTGCAAACAAAGAAAATGTGTATTTTTATTTATTTTAGTCTCACAGAACAAAATAATCATATATTGCTCGAATAACATTGCCTTGAATCACTTAACAAGCCTAACTTGACTCAAGCAGAGAATGCCTATAAGCATAAATGAAAAAGCTAGTATTTTACTAAAACAGTATCATTTATAGTTTATCAGTTGTGTATTGTTGTCCAGCAAAAATCAATCCAGAAAGAAAATCAAGTTATCTTCATAACTGCAGATGAGGAAGGCTATTTTTGTTACTACTGTCTACATTTACTGACTATAATTAGGACACATAGCCCAAAGAATGCAGCCACCTCCTTATCATGTTAATTTTTTAAAAGAATGTATCATGTTAGCTAGGGCATCTCAGAAATATAAATATTCGTTCTCCCTGTTTGGAGTCTTGCTGGTGACTCTGAACATTGTCAGTGACCCCTAATTTCTCAGCTTTGTGTCCCTCTTCTCTTAGAGGCATCACTGCTGGCGTCAGCACACACAGACCCTGGGTTGATCAGTGGCCCTGTGACATGGTTAAAAATCCAATTCCCAGGCCCTCCTCAGGATAGCGAGCCATGGACCCTGAGGGCCAAAGGAAGTGACCTCCTGACGTCCCGGGTTCATTGGTTTTTGCTAACTCACTAGTTGGCTACCTCTGTATAATTTTCTTTGGTCCTAATATTGTTCATTCTATGCTT
>NW_006408551.1:1368180-1369452 GCF_000296735.1 Chrysochloris asiatica | reverse complement strand
CACCCACACTTCCTTGTCGTGGCTGGACCCCGATATAGGACCTTGACACATCACAGTCTGTCTACAAATTGAATGAACAAAGTCTGGCTGAAAACAACATTGGATCGAGTGTTGTGTTGAGAGTTGTGTGGCCAGGGCCTAGTAGTGTCCCAATGAAACTCTAGATATTGTTTATGTAATGAGTGAGTACCCTTTAAAAAAAACAACAACACAATAATACTCTTTCAGAAATTTCTAACTATTTTGTAACTGCATAACTTAACCTGGTGATAATGCAGTTATTAAAAATCTACCTTTTCCAAAATCAACCAAACAACAACTTTATTCATTCATTCATTTTTTTTTTTTGGATAAACACTTAACAGATTATGATTTCTTTCCAAGTCTCTCTTACTGGACCAGAGTCCCAGTGTGGTACTGTAGGATAAGCCCTGGACTGAGAATCCTAAGGTCAGAGGTTCAAGGCCACCAGCTGCTCCTTTGAAACCCTATACAGAGTTGGAGCTGACTCGATGGCACTTAACAACAGCAGTGGCATGCTGGGCTGGATGCCAAATAACTGGTACATAGTAGAGATTCTTCCATTAGGACTTGAATTCTGAAATTATTTAAAGATTCACAAGCTTTTTGATGGTATCCTTGAAGGCTTGTTTTACCTGTTGGTTCCTTAGTGTGTAAATAAAGGGGTTCAATGAAGGGGCAACTGAGGTAATGAGTAGAGCTACTCCCTTGTTGAATGCATCCCCTTCTTTTGCTGAGGGCTTAATATAAATGAAAAAGCAGCTTCCATAGGAGAGGGAGATGACAATCATGTGGGAAGAACAGGTGGAAAAGGCTTTTGTTCTTTGCTGGGCAGAGGGCAACTTCAGAATAGTCCTGATGATGAATGTGTAGGAGAGAATCACTAGCACGAGAGTGACTACCAGAGTCACAGATGCCACAAGAAAGACAATCTTCTCTACAAAAGTTGTATCTGAACAGGAGACTTCTCGAAGGGGCTCGAAGTCACAGAAATAATGATTCAGTTTATTAGATGCACAGAAGTCCTGCTGACTCATTAGGGTGATTGGTGGTATGATAACCATTAACCCAGCCAACCATGAGCAGAGAACCAGCTGGGTACATATCCTGTTGTTCATAATGGTCATGTAATGCAGGGGTTTGCAGATGGCCACATAGCGATCATAGGACATGACGGCTAGAAGATAAAACTCAGTTGACCCAACAAAGATGGCAAAGAAATACTGTGTGAAGCAGCCAGCAAAACTGATA
>NW_006408551.1:1363290-1367245 GCF_000296735.1 Chrysochloris asiatica | reverse complement strand
CAATCAATAATAATTTTCATTTACTTACACAAGTTCATTCGGAATCTTAGGTCTGGAGTTTTGCTTTTCCACAAGAATAAGAAAATTAGATTCCATTCCAAGAAAGTTTTTGGAGTTTAAGAATACTGAATCAGTAGTTATTAGCCAGGGATCCATTAATTACTAGATTGGATTAACTATATCTGTGACTCCACAGAACTATGTGTATATCATTGTTTATATGTAGATATGGACCCCTGGTGTGGTGCTGTAGGAGTGTTAAGCACAACTTGGGCAGTTCAAACCCACCAGCCTCTGTTGCAAATCCTATACAGGATCTTTATGAGTCAGGAACAACTCAACGGCACTTAGCAGAAACAACATACATAGATGCGGGAATCTAATTTTTATCTCATTAAAAAATATTAAGAACCCATATGCTCAAGAGTTTTCAGTGATAATCTGGTTCTAGGGTTAATCAGGATCTAGATTCCTTTCTCTGCTCTCAAGAAGGTCATTTGTAAAAAAAGATCATCTTAACTTAGATTCTAGGAAACAGGACAGGTAGGAGATTGGGCACTATAACCTTTCATAGCCAATCTAATGGTCTCATTGTAGGTCTTATTGATATCAATAATTTTTCTAAAAGTCTTCATCTTTGAGCCTTTTAAGAATATTTCTAAGTCTCTCCTCATTTGGGAGCTCCTGTGGTTAGAAAGTCATATTATCTGGGTTTGTCCTTTTACTTTTTCAAGATCTTTTTTTATTTATTGTGTTTATAAACATTTATAAGGAAACAGCTTTCAGATGTTTTAGACTATCATGCATTTTGCATTTTACATAATTTCTCAATATACTTGAATATATCTAACAAAAGTTTTATAGATCATACCTTACTGAATGAAAGATAATATAATATTTTCTATTTTATTTTATTTTGTATTTAAATATTTTGTCAAATGCTGTCAGCAACTAACTAAATTGATCATATGACTCCACCCGTCCCCACTCCCCAAAGTAGATTGCAGCCCGTAGTTGATATTAGGAATTGGGGAATAGCATACAGTGCCCCAGATGGCTTTGTCCTCCTTGTTACCAACCTGGAATCTTCAGGGAGTGGTTGAATATTCACATTTGCATTCATTTCAGGCTTCACAACCACAGAGATGTAAAAAATCAATGAAACTAAAAATAGGGAATAAACTACCTCACTTGATTATTGAAATTTTAATCCTAAATATTTTTAGAGGTGGCTAAAAATGTTAAGATCACATAGTTGCAAAATAATATAAAATTTATTGTGTTTTTTATGTTCTCTACTTCCAAATCTTATTCTGCATTTCACAGAAATACACAAACTTTCAGGGATGTAAAAATTAGTATTCTGTTTCTTCTACCCCTTATCAGTTTAGTGGGAATTTGCTTCTCTCTACTCTTTCACTAATTTTAAAATAGAGCCAGTAAATAAGAAGTTAATAGGAGGATTTTGAGGAGCATTCTGTCTTAGGAAAAGGTGGTTGATGATCTCTGAAGAATATGAACACTTCTTCTCACCCCCAGCTTATATTTGACCCAGAGTGACACAGTGTATATCTGCTTTTTTGCATGCACTGAGGGATCAATTGTATGAAGAAGCACAAGTTGCCCTGGGGATCTATATTTGCAACAGGCTAATGAAAGTCCTTTGTTGACAACTTTGGGAACAAATTTGAAACATATGCTGAGGAGAGAAGGTCTAGAGTGGTTTGGGGAATAAGGGTTCAGGGTAACAAGTAAGCATCAGCTTGCAGAGAAGAGATGTCATATGGTGTCACAGCATTTGTCTTCCCAGGTGGGTGGGGTGATCCTTCACCAATGGATGGTATGGCTAGACTTAGCTGTGTATAGAAAGGACAGAAACTTGGGTGAAATTACTTGCAAGTTATGAAGGTCTTGAAAACTCATATTTTCTGAACATTACTAGCAAGGTTGTAATTATCCTGTTTATAGAATGCTGACGAAAGACATTAAAGTATTAGGATACATGCAGAAATAAAATCTAAAACAGATAAATATGAATGCTCAGATTAAGGCAAGGCAGAGAACCCATATTGACTTGTAGTTATTTCTGAGAAAAACAATCACAAATGTCCAGTTTAAAGCATTGAAAAACTTACTAAGTCCTGGGAAGACTAATCCATTTATTTGCAAGGACACCTTCACACTCATTCACATATCAGATTAATCATCTTTTATCTATAAAGTGCAAACATCAGAAACCTGGATGGGAACAAAGTGCTAAACAGGGAACAAAATACATATTACACAAATGTTTTACAAAATGGACTCCTCAGAGATAATTTTCACAGTAATGCTAGGGACCAGAAAGATAATGTGGTGTAACCAAATGTAGTATAATTATCAACTCAATCTGAAATACGTGAGATTTCCTTTCCCTAAGTCCTACTTTTCTGTTCTGTGAAATGGATATGTTGTTGTTAAGTACCATGGAGTCGGTTCCGACTCATAGTGACCCTGCACAGGGTTTCCAAGGCTATAAACCTTTATGGGAGCAGAATGCCTCATCTTTCTCCCTTGGAACCACTGGTGGTTTTGAACTGCTGACGTTGAAGTTAGCAGCCCGATTCGTAACCACTACGCTATTAAATAGGATTATATATGCTCACATATTTCCTATTTTCTTTTTTTTTCTGTGATGGAATTATTACAAATCTGTCTGCAATAGTTTCTTTCTTTCTTTCAGCTGTATCTATATAAAAGAAAACCAGAGTCACCATTGGAAGCCATTTGACTTTGAGATATTGTAAATACTCTGTTTTTCAAAAGAACTCTCTTTCCTTGGCAACTCACTCTTCTTGTGGAAGGAGTGAATGAGGGTTCCAGGCTCTCTGCACCCTTGTCATCCTTGGTTGTTTTCTGCTTTTATGAACTTTGTTGTTAAAGTTTGGGTGAGATAATATTCAATGGTTTTGATTTGTATCTCTCTAACAGTCAATAATTGTGAGCATTCATACATTTGTTGGCAGGGCAAAGATTAGGTTTGCTGACCCTTAACTCTGGGAGTCAAGTGTTTTTTGGCTAAGGCCTATTGTGGAGTGGTTTGCTCTTTGGATATTTATTGGCAGTGCTAAAAGAATTTAGTAACACTGCCTGAGGGCATAGCCTAAAGGGCCATGTGGTTGAAAGGGCAAAGATCAGAGTGGTGTGCCTGTGGCCATAGCTGGAAGAGACTATTCTGTCTGAAGAACTGAGTATTTCTGATCTTGAATTGTAACCCGTTAACTTCCCTAATTTATATATTACCATTGCTTTCTTATCAGCACTGTTTCTGCTGAAAAATCAGAGCTTAATCTTAGTGGTTCTCATTTGTAGGCAACTTTTTATTCTCCCCTCCCCCCCACCCCCAAAGTGCTTTTAGGACTGTTTCCTTGTCATTGGTTTTGTAGAGTTTGATTATGACATGTTTTGAAGATTTCCAATAACTCTTCTACATTTTTTTTCTGTGCTTCTTTGGGTTTCTTTTGTTCTAGAATTCTGTAAGCTATTCTTCTTCAAGATCTTTTAATTTTTTTTTCTGATTGTTCTTCTAACATATTAATATTGACAGTTGTTTCCTTAAGCTTACTGATTTGTGCTTCCAATGATTTAAATCTATTAATTTGCCCTTTCAATGTTTTATTCATTTCTGAAATCCTAGTAGTAAACATCTGGATTTCCATTTGCAGATTTTGTATTGTCTTTAATATTTCATCTTTTTTGTCTGTTTGTTCTTGTAATGTTTTCCTGATTTCTTCCAAAGTTTTCTTCTGTGTTCTCCTTGCTTTCCTCTACAGCTTTCTTGATATTTTTCTACATATGTTGATGCTTCCACCAATCCTGTTAAAATCATCTGAAATATCATTGTTTTTCAGGTAATTCCAATGCCCTTTCTTTCTCAGAAGTTTTTTCTGGCTCTCATCTTGGTCACTTGTTTGAA
>NW_006408551.1:1351444-1352013 GCF_000296735.1 Chrysochloris asiatica | reverse complement strand
CAAGGTGCATTGAAGGAATTGGCAAAGAACAAGGCTTTGGGATTTGATGGAATACAAATTGAAATCTTTAAAGAAAGTGAGGTGGCACTGAAGGCACTCACTCATCTATGCCAAGAAATTTGGAAGACAACTATTTGGCCGTCTGATTGGAAGAGATCCGTATTTGTACCCATTTCAAAAAGAGGTGACCCAATGGAATGCGGAAATCATCGGACAATATCATTGGTATCCCAAATGTTTTACTCGCATGGGATATCAGTAATACGGAAATGGATGCAAGCATACATTAACTGAGAAATTCCAAAGGTTCAAGCTGGGTTTGGAAGAGGATGTGGAATGAGAAATATCATTGCTTATGTCAGATGGATCTTGGCTGAAAGCAGAGAATCCCAGAAAGATGACTATGCAAAGGTTTTCGATTGTGTGGATCACAACAAGCTATGGACAACATTGCGAAGTATGAATATTCTGGAACACTTAATTGTGCCCATGAGGAACCTGTACATAGACCAAGAGGCAGTTGTTTGAACCGAACATGGAAACACCAGATGGTTCAAAATTAGGACAGG
>NW_006408551.1:1349523-1351189 GCF_000296735.1 Chrysochloris asiatica | reverse complement strand
ATGCATTTGAGTTATTTATGGTGTTGGAGGAGAATATCAAAGTACCATGGACTGTCAAAAGAATAAATAGATCTGTGTTGGAAGAAGTACAGCCAGACTGCTCCTTGGAGGCCAGAATGGCCAGACTTCGTCTCTCATACTTCAAACATGTTATCAGGATGGACCAGGCCCTGGAGAAGGATATCATGTTAGGTATGGTGGAAAGTCAGAGAAAAAGAGGAAGACCCCCAGCGAGATGGATAGGCAAAGTGGCAGCATTAATGGGCTCAAGCATGGCAACAATTGTGAAGTTGGCCCAGGACCAGGCAGTGTTTCTTTCTGTTGTATATAGGGTCACTATGAGTCGGTACTGACTCGATGGCACATAACAACAGCAACAACAGTTGAGTTCTGATTATCAAGCCATTGAGGCCAGATAAAATAGGTACTATCTCCAACTTTGGGTGTTCTTGTGCGTCTCCCCTCACTTCATATCAACTGTTGTGCATAGGTTCACTATGAGGTGGTACAGACTCTATGGCACCTAAAAACAACATCAGGAAAAACGTTCAGTTATCAATAGTGCTTGTTACAGTGAGATGGTGACTGAGGCGCTGAAGCTTAAACTTCAGATTAAAGACAGAGTAGTTCTATGTAAGGGCATTGTGATCTTACATGTCCACACACCTCTGTCCACACTGTTGACACTCTGCAAAAACCTTGTTTTCTTTTGTTAAAGAATCCTTGCTATTGTCCTGATCTTGTTCCATAGGTCTTTCACCTCTTTGGTTCCCTGAAAGCAGCCCTTTGAGGATGAAGATTCACCTCTGATGAAATATTGAAGACAGTGGTGAATTCATGGCTTGCAGCTCAACCTCAAAAATATATTTTAAAATAAGGGAATACAAAAACTTACTGACAGATGGAGAAAGTATATTGAAAAGCAAGGTGATTATGTTGAAAATGACGCATTTGTCTTTTCTAAAAGTTGATTAAAATAAATACTACTGCCAGAGTCAAGATAATTTTGGACTCACCCTTGTGTAATCATTATTTTTATTGGTACTATTAATATGAAAGCATAAGATACCATGGGGTACATAACTTGGGTAGTGTCATTCTTCTCTCTTCATTATTTCATTTTACCATTCTTTTTTTTTTTTTGGTTACACTATTCTCTATTCTCACATCTTCTGAATATGATGGCACCAACAATGTCTGAATTGTCAATTGCCATATTTTAAGTCTCTCTCCAGCATTTCATATTGCCAATCATATATATTTCTAGAGACATTCTCTTCCTCTTCCTTTTAAATCCTGTGGGGATCTTTAGAGTTTAACATTACATTCTCATCCATACTTGCTTCTATTTGTGACTGCCTCTATTCCCATACCATCAATTACAATCTTTGTTGATGTTCTTTTTAGTTGTCATGGAGATGATTTTGATTCCATCAATAGGGGTTTCAAGGCTTTGGTCTTTCAGAAGCAGATTGCCAGGACTGTCTTCCTATGTGCCTTTAAGTAGGTTTGGCTTTCCAATCTTTCAACTACTAGTGGAATTCTTAACTATTTCATTACCCAGCTGCCTATCTCTATGGTTGTTGCTAAGTGTCATTCAGTTGGTTCCGACTCACAGTGATCCTGTATAGGGTTTCTAAAGAGCAAAGGGTGAGTTTGAACCGCC
>NW_006408551.1:1345557-1347293 GCF_000296735.1 Chrysochloris asiatica | reverse complement strand
AGATGTAGTCAATTTGAATTCTATGTATTCCATCTGGTGAGGTCCATGTGTATAGTTGTTTCTTATGCTGTCTAACGAAGGATCGCTAAATCCATATGTTGTTAAGTGCTATTGGTTCCTACTCATATCGACCTTATATAGGGTTTCCAAGGAGCGGTTGGCGATTCAAACATACTTTGTGGTCCAGCGCATTAACTCACAGTGACACAGCAGGACTCCATATCTCTGACCTCAGTTCTTGGTGCATTGACAATGTAGGCATTTTTCTTAATTTAAATGTGAATTTAATTTAGAATCTAAATGATAACTTCCACAACTGTAATCTTTTTCCTTGATTGAAATTACTGACAATAATCCATATTCAGTCTACCAGGAATGAAATTTTGTACACTGAAGGACCCTGCGCCTGATGAACAAAATGGGATTGCAGCTATACTAAGTCATGCTGGATAAAGTCCTGCTCAGCCTCCAGTTTCTGGAAAGTTTGTCTTTATTACACCAAGAGACCCTTCCCCTGGTAGTTTCAGGTTTCAGGAAAATCTCCATAACCTGCTCATTGAAAAACTGTATCAGGACCACACTGCCTTAAATACCCCAGTCTGTAAGAAAGCAGGCTGGTTCTTGGTCTCTAGTGACTGAGTGCCCCCAGGTTTACTCTCAATAAACCTGCCTGCTGTTGAAGCCTAGACTCTCCTCATCTCTTTCTTTCTTATTCCTTACATGCACCATTCCTTCTACACAAATTTCTTTCTCTGTTTTGCCTGCTTGAACTATTCCTACCTGTCAAAATCCAGTTTAAATTCCATCTTCTCTGAAAATATTGGCTGACTCTCTAACAGATTAAGTAATTTTCTGATTTATAAAACCCTATTCAGGAGGGGGTTAGAGAGAGAAGACAGCCAGCAAGGCAGGAAGCTGTGGCTTAAAAAGGCCACCTGAGCTGGGCTCTCTCGCCTTTTGTTCATGGTCTCTTGTCAGCATGCCTCTTCAGTCCCACAGGCACTGCTGCTCCCTCCGCAGCAACCTTGCCCTCCCACTTTTCTCTGTTGCCTGGGCGAAGTGCTACTGCTGTCCTGGGCTGGCACCGCAGCCCTAAGTTCACTGACATCTTGCCACGGCCCAGCAGCCCGGGCTTGCGCTTTCCTCTCAGCGACACTATAGCAAGGCGGTAGCAGACCACGAGGACCAGAAGTGGAACCGAGGGCATCCTGCTGATCATCAAGCCCTGAAACCATGTACTGAGCCTCTCCTTTCCCATTTTGCGTGACCACAGCTCCTGGTAAGTCATATAGGGTTACCAGGTCCAGCACAGCCAGCACCATACCTTCCAAGGGAGGTATTGGTTACAACACAGGTGTGAGTGTGGATGGAGTAAAAGCTTTGGCTTCTCTGATGACATATAAATGTACCATTTGGGGGTGCTAAAGCTGGTGTGAAGATCAATCCCAAGAACTACATTTACAATGAATTGGGAAAGATTACAAGAAAGTTCACCATAGAGTTAGCAAAGAAGGCTTTATTAGTCCTGGCCTTGATGTACCTGCCCCTGACATGAGCATGGGCAAGCGGGAGATGTCCTGGATGGCTGACACATGTGCCAGCACCCTAGGGCACTATGATCTGAATGCACATGCCTGCGTTACTGGTAAGCCCATCAGTCAAGGGGATATCCACGGACTCATCTCTGCTAATAGTCGTGGTGATTTCCATGGGATTAAAAACTTCATCAATGAAGC
>NW_006408551.1:1342787-1344422 GCF_000296735.1 Chrysochloris asiatica | reverse complement strand
CATAGATGCACCACAGCTGGCTTCTCCACTACCCTCTCCATCTGTAACTTCTGCAAACCTATCACAAGTTTACATGTAACCACAGAAATCTCTCTCTCATGACTAATCAGATACTGAACACCATTCTCAACAAACTGACCCAAATCAGTCCCATAAAAAGAAATGAATGTTAAGTGATTATATACCAACGGATGAGTGTGAAAGTAGACCTCACCCATGCCATAGGGCCATTTGTGATACTGTGTCTTTAAATAAAAAGTCTCTTCCATCTGGCTTTGATTCCTTGCTCTGTAGCTGCATCCCAAATTTTTAACTACTGTTGTTTGCGATGAGAACCTTTTGTTGTCCAAGCACAGTCCTGTTACTTGCATTCTGTCACTCTGGACAAGATTGAGATAGACTGTCATTTTGACACATTTTTGTAGTAGATTCACAGCATAGCAGATGGCCTGGTCTTAAAGTGAGTTGTTGATATTTCACATTGGCAGAAGAACTCAATTTTGCAAGTTGCAAACAAAGAAAATGTTTCTTTTATGTATTTTTTTCTTACAGAGTAAAATAGTCATATACTGTTGTTGTTGTTAGGTGTCATCAAGTCGGTATCCACTCATGGCGACCTTATGCACAGCAGAATGAAACACTGCCTGATCCTGGGCCAACCTCACTACTGTTGCCCCATCGATGTTGCCACTTGGGCAATCTATCTTGCTGGGGATCTTCCTCTTTTTCTCTGACACTCCACCTTACCAAACATGATATCCTTCTCCAGCGATTGGTCCCTCCTGACAATATGTCCAAAGTATGAGAGATGAAGTTTAGCCATCTTGGCCTCTAAGGAGCACTCTGGCTGTACTTCTTCCAAAATGGCTCTGTAGGACCAAGAAAAAGACTCCATTCTGTACATTAGCCTGAACACGTCCCTCCTGTTCCAGGAACGTGCTAAATCAGTTAATGCTGCCTTAGAATATCCTTTCACCCCTAGCAACAGCAAGAACTAGGTAAGCAGTAGACAGGACAACCCAAGGCCAGATGCCAGATGTTTTCCTTATCCTAGCCTAAGAACAAAAGACCACCAGTACTGACCAATTAAATTGTAACATCTCATACTTTGCCAAATGTTAACCAATCCAAATATTGTAAAGCTGAAAAACTCTAAGCTTGTTTGAAAACTCTATAAAAACCCCACAGACAAAGGGTTCACGGGGGGCTCCATCCCTCATCCGCTGTGTTGGATGCAGGTGGAGTCCGAGCTTGGGCTTGAGTAACTGAGAGTTCAAGGCTCCATCCCTCATCCGCTGCGTGGGATGTAGGTGGAGTCAGAGCATGCAGGTGGAGTCAGAGCTCGGGCTTGAATAACTGGGAGTTTGAGGCTCCATCCCTCATCCGCTGCATTGGATGCAGGCGGGGTCTGAGCTGGAGCTTGAATAGACAACCCTTATGTATTTGCATAGGCGACGGCTCCTTGGTGGTCTTTGGGGACCCCGAATTCTGGGCATAACAGCTCTATTGGTTCTTTTGGCAGCCCATGGCACTTTCAATATTCTCTTCCAACACTATAACTCAAAGGCATCAATTCTTCTACGGTCTTCCTTATTCACTGTCCAGCTTTCATATGCATATGAGGTTATTGAAAAT
>NW_006408551.1:1339339-1340529 GCF_000296735.1 Chrysochloris asiatica | reverse complement strand
TATTAACTGGGCTTCTCTGTAGGTGCGTGGATATTATCCTATGACTGGTCTGGATATGTTCTTTTTGATGATGAATGCAACACCATTCCTCTTCAATTTGTCATTCTTGGTATAGTAAACCATATGGTTGTCAGATTCAAAATGGCCAATACCAATCCGTTTCAGCTCACTAATGGCTAAGATAGTGATGTTTATTTGTTCCATTTCATTTTGACAACTTCCATTTTTCCCAGATTCATACTTTGTACATTCCATGTTCCGATTTTCAATGGTTGTTTACAGCTGTTTCTCTTCATTTTGAATTGTGCCCCATCAGCAAATGAAGGTCCTGCAGGCTTTCCTCCCACGAGATTTGTGCCATTCACGTTATCACGGTCAACTCTACTTTGAGGGGTCAGCTCTTCCCCAGTCACATTTTGAGTGCCCTCCACCCAACCTGAAGGGCTCATTTTCTGGCACTATATCTGACAGTGTTTCTCTGTTATTCATAAGGTTTTCAGTGACTAAATATTCGGAAGTAGTTTGTCATTTTTTCTTCCTAGTCTGACTTCATCTGGAAGCTCATCTGAAACCTGTCCACCATGGGTGACCCTACTGGTATTTAAAATACCGGTGGCTTAGCTTTCAGAATCATAGCAACTGACAAGCCACCACAGTACGATAAACTGACAGAATACTGCTCTAAAATTGCCTTGAATCACTTAACATGCTTAATCTTAAGTCAAGCAAAGAATGCCTATAAATATAAATGAAAAAGCTAGTATTTTAATAAGATGAAACAGTATCATTTAAAGCTTATCAGTTGTCTAGCAAAAATAAATCCAGATAGAGAATCAAGTTATCTTTTTAACTGCAGATGAGGAAGGCTCTTTTTGTTACTACTGTCTGCATTTACTGACTATAATTATGACACATAGTCCAAAGAATGCAGCAAACTCCTTATTATGTTAATTTTCTTTTAAGAATGTATCATGTTGGGTAGCATATCCCAGAAATATAAATATTTGATTTCCTTGTTTGGAGTCTTGTTGGTGACTCTGAACAGTGCCAATGACCCCAACTGCCTAGTGTTGTGTCCCAAAGTCTTCTCATAGAGGCATCACACTCTGTCTACAAACAGAATGAACAGATTCTGACTGAAAACAACCTTGGATCAAGTGTTGTGTAGCCAGGGCCTTTTGAAAAATAGC
>NW_006408551.1:1335651-1337527 GCF_000296735.1 Chrysochloris asiatica | reverse complement strand
TTGTCTTACTTCCTTTGTCTGTCTAATTCTTCTCAGTACACTGTTTTTCTTACTCCTCCCTGTTTTTGTTATTATTTTGTATATAATTATAACAATCTAGCATTCTCCTTCTGGTCCTGTGACCATAATTTCCTCAATGTTAAGAAGTGCCAATTCCTCACTTCTTCCCAATGGACCCTCCATTCATCTCTGCCTATGTTTTCCATTAGAATTCAAAGACCTATGAATTAGGATTATGTCTATTTGTCCTTTGAACAATTCCACAACCTGTCTAGGGTTCAGTAAACAATCAATAATAATTTTCATTTACTTACGCAAGTGCGTTTGGAATCTTTAGATCTCGAGTTTTGCTTTTCCATAAGAATATGAAAATTAGATTCCAAGAAAATTTCGGAGTTTAGTAATACTGAATCAGAAGTTCTTAGCTAGGGATCCATTAATTCCTAGATTGGATTTACTATGTGTCCATGAATCCACAGAACTATGTGTAAAACATTTTGTATACACAATGAATAAAGATATGGACTCCTGGTGTAGTGCTGTAGGATAAGCATTGGATTGTTAAGCACAACTTTGGTAGTTCAAACCCACCAACCTTTCCTGGAAATCCTATATAGGATCTTTATGAGTTGGAAACAACTCAACAGCACTAAATAGCAATAACATACGTAGATACGGGAAAAGGGTTTTTATCTCGTTAAAAAATATTAAGAACCCATATGCTCAAGACTTTTCACTGATAATCTGGTTCTAGGGTTAATCAGGATCTAGATTCCTTTCTCTGCATTCAGGAAAGTCATTTGTAAAAAGAAAATCATCTTAACTTAGATACAAGGAAACAAGACAAGTTGGAAATTGGCCACTATAACTTTCATAACTAAACTAATGGTCTCATTGTGGGAAGATTGTTATCGAGGATTTTCTGGAGGATTCCCTTACAGCCTTTCAAGAATATTTCCAAGTCTCCCCTCATTTGGTAGCTCTTGTGGTTAGAAAGTCATATTATCTGAGTCTGTCCTTTTGCTTTATTCAAGATCTTTTTTATTTATTGTGTTTATAAACATTTATAAGGAAACAGCTTTCAGATGTTTTAGACTATCATGCATTTTGCATTTTATATAATTTCTCAATATACTTGAATATATCTAACAAAAGTTTTATAGCTCATACCTTACTGCATGAAAGATAATATAATATTATATATTTTATTTTATTCTGTGTTTAAATATTTTTGTCAAATGCTTTCAGCAACTAACTAAATTGATCATATGAATCCATTCCTCCCCACTCCCCAAAGTAGATTGCAGTCTGTAGTTGATATTAAGAATCAAAGAATACCATACAGTGCCCCAGATGGCTTTGTCCTCCTGGTTACCAACCTGGAATCTTCAGGGAGTGGTTGAATATTCACATTTGCATTCATTTCAGGCTTCACAACCACAGAGATGAAAAAAAATCAATGAAACTAAAGAGAGAATAAACTTCCTCACTTGATTATTGAAATTTTAATCCTAAATATTTTTAGAGGTGATTAAAAATGTTAAGATCATATAGTTGCACAATAATATAAAATGTATTGCATTTTCTACATTCTCTACTGTCAAATCTTATTCTGCATTTCACAGAAACACTCCAACTTTCAGGGATATAAGAATTACTATTCTATTTCCTCTACCCCTTATCAATTTAATGGGAATTTGCTACTCTCTACTCTTTCACTAATTCAGTATGATGCGGAATCAGAGCTTTTGAACATTCTGACATTTTTAAGCAAAGACAATAAATAAGTTGATAGAAGGATTTTGAGAAGCATTCTGTCTTAGGAAAAGGTGGCTGATGATTTCCAAAGAATATGAACACCTCTTCTCACCCCCAG
>NW_006408551.1:1318899-1335272 GCF_000296735.1 Chrysochloris asiatica | reverse complement strand
TACATGCAGAAATAAAATCTAAAACAGATAAATATGAATGCTCAGATTAAGGCAAGGAAGAGAACCCATATTGACTTGTAGTCACTTATGAGAAAACAATCGCAAATCTCCAGTTTAAAGCATTGAAAAACTTATTAAATCTGGGAAGACTAATCCATTTATTTGCAAGGATACCTTCTCTCATTCATTCACATATCAGATAAATCATCTTTTATCTATAAAGTACAAACATCAGATACCCCAATGGGAACAAAATGCTAAATGGGGGACAAAATACATACTACACAAATTTTTTAAAATAAGTTTTTATTGTGATGTTTACATGGAAGAATATCAGTTTTATATTAATCCTATCATATTTTGTTTCATTGCAATGATTACAATCCCCTCCATGCATCCAAGGGCTCTTTACATTGAAATGTAATCCATACTGAAGGTTGTGCTCTTTGATCTTCATTAGTAAATATTTTATATCATCAAAGGGCACATTCTGCAAGTCAGCCTCCTGGCCACCAGCTCTCAGTTCCTCTCTTCCCATGAATCTTGAGTCCTCAGCTGATCCTTCTTTCCATGTCTCCATCTCTGGTGTTGCTAATTCTCTGGATAAGGTCCTGCATTCCTCTTGTGCTCTTCTCCCTTGATGGTCCTAGGGTTCTTTGTTCTGGACTGTAAGATTAACTACTTCCCCATATTTGTTACAAAACTTCTACCTTTACAATTGTGACAGTTGTAATTAGTCACAATAACAATTACGCACTATTGAATCATAAGAAGCTTATATCCATCTCTTTTTACCAGACTCATCTAGACAAGATGAAAACTATTCAGTGGGGACTCTATCTTCCCTCACACACTCTTAAACTAAACTTCCTCTTGAAACCTTGTAATGGTCACTTGGTGCCTTTATTGCCCCTCAATTTAGATAGCCAATGTCTAAGTTGCCTGTCCCTATCCACCCTGTGTACAGAGGGGATAGCATTGGTACTTGATGTGAAGACTCCCTCCCTCTCTGTTGGTTTAGAGTTCATCAAATTGTAGCAATTTACCCTCATTTCCTTCATCAATTTTTTTTTTTTTTTGGTAATCGTCCTCTAGTCGAGTTGTGAGCATCAAGCCGTCGAGGCTAGGTCAAATAAGTACTGTCTGCAAGTTTGGGTGTTCTTGTGCATCTCCCCTCACTTCATATCAGCTGGATGCTTCACTCTCAGCTCTAGCCCTCTGTGGCTATGTTCTTGTCCATGGGCTCAGGTGTCCCCAGGTCTCACCACACTTTGCACCAACTAGCCTTTCCTCTTATCTCACTCATCTCTAGGTCAACAGGAGTCAACAGAACGTGGTTGAACTCAGCCAATTTCTTCATTGCTGCCTTTCCCCCTTTTCCACACAACAGTAGCTCAATGTGGTCATCAGCAAGCTTACATGCCTGCTTATGTGTTCCCTTTGAGTTTCAGTCTTAGAGGGGGGTTTGTCCTGAGGGAACTTGATTGCTTGCCTTGATGGCTTCCTGGTGAACAACTTGCTTATTCTTGTAACTAGTCATACTAACATTTTAGTTTTGTTTTTTTCCTGCAGATCTTTCTTTGAAGATGTATCTTCTGTGGCTGTAGCTCTTCTAGGCTGGTCTGCTTGTTCTTTCTAGTGGGAATGTCCCACCTCAGAAGGTTCTGGATGGGACTCAGGATTCCACCAAAGGTACTATACAATGCAAAGGCTGTGCAGGAGGCCTATTTCACTGGGGAAGTTCTAGAACCCCTTTTAGGTCTTCCAATCACTTATAGGCTGAAGACAGGCTTACATGCTTTCTGTAATCATGTTTCTTGACATTCCTTTCTATCCTACTCAAGTTTCCATTTTACAACAGTAGGCAAGGGAAAGCAATATTCATAAGACAGTCAAGCATCTTAGTATTATTTCCCCTCTTTCACTATGCCTAGATCCCTGTATCACACAGCCCTGTTGTTCCAAGTTTGAGCATGCATCACTATTTACCTCTGTCCCATTTCACCCATGCAAACCTGTCTCAGTGTTCCCCTATCTACCTTGTTCTTCCATCCCCTTCCCCTTCTTGTATATTGCTTTCCCCAACACCCAAACTATGATGTGTCTGCCCCCTACCCTGTGCTCTACCATCACCTCGCTCAACCTCCCCCAAACCCCTCACTCCACCCTCACTGGTAACCAACAAAGACATTTTCTTTCCCCTTTAGTAAGCTTTTACAGTAATGGTCTTGTGCAATATTTGACCTTTGTGACTGACCTATTTAACTCAGCATAATGTCCTCAAGGTTCATCTATGTTATGCAGTGGCTTGCAGCTTCCTTGTTATTCTTTAAGGTAGCATCATATTACATGAATGAGTCTTGAGAACATCATTTTAAAATTTTGTGATATAGATAACATTTTCCTTATTTCACAACTGAAGTAAGTCTGTCTCAAAAGGACATATATTTTATATGACAAGTAAAACAATTACTGTGAATAGGGTTTCAGCTCATACATTCATGGGTTTATTAAACAATGTGTTTAAATATGTCTTTGTGATCAATGGATGGTTTGTTGTTGTTGTTAGGTGCCATTGTGTCGGTACTGACTCATAGCGAACCTGTGCACAACAGAATGAAACACTGTCCAGTCCTGGGCCAACCTCACAGTTATTACCACACTTGAGCCCATTGATGTTGCCACTTTGCTATTCCATCTCACTGGGGCCTTCCTCTTTCTCTCTGGTCCTTCACCATACCAAACATGATGTCCTTCTCCAGTGACTGGTCCTTCCTAACAATATGTCTGAAGTATTGGCCATCCTCGTCTCCAAGGAGCACTATGGCTTCACTTCTTCCAACACAGATCTGTTTGTTCTTTTGGCAGCCCATGGCTCTTTCAATATTTTCCTCCAACATCATAACTCAAATGCATCAATTCTTCTATGATCTCCCTTATTCACTGTCCAAGTTTTGGTTGCTTCTGGTGCACCAGGGCACTGGAGACCCACAATTCTTCATCCTTTTGTACAGTTTTGACACTAGGTCTGATTCTTTAGCCTTTGATGTTCAGGTTAAAAACTGTCTTCTCTATCTGATTCATTTACTTTCTTGGGTCTTGGGTTGTAAGAGGAACATTATGAACTGTTTGACTATGCTGCCATCTTGGACTATCTCCTTTTTAAAAAAAATTAAATTAATTTTATTTTTGTTTAGAATATAAACAGTGAAATTTACTAATCCAATAGTTTCTACATGTGAAGTTCAGTGATATTGATTATATTTTTTGTGTTGTGAAACATCTCTCATCTCTCATCTTTCTTTTCTGAGTTCGCTCTCCATGTACATAAACTCACTGCCTCCTAAGGTCTCTATTTAAACTTCCAAATTGCTGCTGTCAATTTTATTCCATATAGATATATCTTAAAGCGCATAATGCTCAAGGCAGACATTTTTCACTAGCTGATCTAAACTATTTTTGGTTTTATGAAGACTTCAGGGGACATTGCTATTTAAGGTTTAGAGATTATCTCAGGGTTCAGCCAGTCTCTATGGCTCCAGAAAGTCTGGATTTTATGGGAATTTGAAATTATGTTCTTCATGTTTCCTCTTCTGATCAACATTCTTTTATAAAAGTTTTGATCAAAATGTTCAATAATGATAGCTGGGCACCACCTAGTTCTTCTGGCCTCATGGCAAAGGGGACAGCAGTTTTTGGTGGCAATTAACCACGCATCCATTGTCTTTCTTATTCTTGACGCTCCTTATTCCAGTGTTGTTACAGATGAATAGAAACAAATTACTTTGCCTTGGATGGTCACTTGGAGGCACTATGCAAAAAAAACCTGGGAGGTAGAACTTAACCAAAAACATAGACCAATTATCTTGGATATTCTCTAAACCATGACTCAAAACCTGCAAACCAAGGAACTGAATCCCATGAGGTATTCGGCTGTACAAAAGTAGCCTCTGCAGCTACTTTTTTTCTTTCTTAAAATATATCTATCACACATCTTTTGTCATTCAACTTTTATATGTTTGCAACTTATTTACAACAGTTACAGTAATCATCTTTGCTGTTGTTGTTAAGTGCCTTCGAGTCAGTTCCAACTCATAGTTACCCTGTATAGGGTTTTCGAGGAGCAGTTGGTGAGCTTGAACCACTCACCTTGTGGTTCAAACTGACACTGCAGTCCAGTACACTAACCCACAGAGCCAGGACATCTGTGTTATTGTATCCTTAATCTATGTAATTTTTCTATAAGCAATAACTTCCTCCTTCCTATACTGCTGCTAATCGTTAATAAACTTTGGTCTGTACACACTTGTCTTTTTGGATAAGTGAAGTCATACAGTATTTGTTCTTTTGTAATTGACTTAGTTCCTTCAACATAATGTCTTCAAGCTCCATTAATACTATACATTGTTCTTACGAGTTGAGTAGTATTCCATTGTACGTATGTATCACATTTTTGCTGTCTTGCGACGTATTTTAGATATAGGAATAGGTCTGCTCTGTTTTATTGTCAAAGGTATATTCCCCATCAAAATAAATTTGATAATATCTCTTCCCTTTAAAAAAAAAAAAAAAAAACTTCCTTTAGCTCAATAATGCCCAGCTAACTCCTTAATGTGCAATAAAACATCTTTATGATCAGATCTCTGCCTTTCATTCTGAATTTACATCCTCCTGCTCTTGCACCAAAAGCTATGTTTTATCTCTCAAATTATTCCTCTCAAGTTAAATGTTTCCTGGAACTCAGAATAAAGTTACTTGTCTCATATCTTTTCTATACAATCTCACTTTTCCTTTGTAATAGCATTAAGTAAGTGTAATTATAATTTGTTTCTGCATTCCTCTATGATACTAGATAGGGTTGCTATGAGTTGGAATTGATTTCATGACATTGAGTTTTGTTTTATTTTTGAGGTTCTAGAAATTAGGAACTACATTTCTCAAAGCTGAGCCTATCACTTGAAACAGAATAGACACTTGATATATACTTATGAAAATACTTACATCTTAAGATTTTATTAGTTAAAAATAATAAATTCAGATCATTTAAACTTTACAATCTTATTTACTGTGTTCTTGAAGGCTTGTTTTACCTGTTGATTCCTTAGGGTGTAAATAAAGGGGTTCAACAAGGGGCTAACTGAGGTCATGAGTAGAGATATTTCTTTGTCAAAGTTACCTCCTTTCTTTGGTGATGGACTAATGTATAAAAATAGGCAGGTGCCATAAGAGAGGGAGATGACAATCATGTGAGAAGAGCAAGTAGAAAAGGCTTTTGTCCTTTGCTGGGCAGAAGGTATCCTCAGAATGGTCCTGATGATGTATGTGTAAGAAAATATCACTAGCACCAGAGTAACCACCAGAGTCAAAATAGCTAAGAAAATGACTATCAGTTCTAAGTGGCTTGTGTCTGAGCAGGCAATCTTCACAAGGGGTCTATAGTCACAGTAATATTGATTCAATACATTGGAGGCACAGAAATCAATCTGACTTACTAAGATGACTGGTGGTAAGATAGACAGGACTCCTCCCATCCAGGAGAACAGCACGAGTTGTATGCAGACCTTGCTGCTCATGATGGTCAAGTAATGCAGGGGTTTACAGATGGCTACATAGCGGTCATAGGACATAGAGGCCAAGAAGTAAAACTCTGTTGCCCCAAGAAGTATAGCAAAAAAATACTGAGTCAAGCATCCAGCAAAGCTGATGACCTTATTTCCTGTTACCAAGCTGGTCAGCAATCTGGGAATGAAAATGGATGTGAAGGAAATTTCTAAGAAGGAAAAATTCCGGAGGAAGAAATACATTGGGGTCTTTAGGTGGGGATCTACCAGAGTGAGTATGATGATGGTCAGATTTCCTAAGACACTCAATATGTAGGCAAGTAAAAGGAAGATGAATAACACCACTTGGAGTTGAGGTTGACTTGTGAGGCCCAGCAGGATAAATTCAGTAAGTGTCCAGTTTTTCATTGTTGGCCTTTAGTATATCTAAAGGGAAAAGTGAGGGTGTTGTTGTTGTTATGTGCTGCTAAATTGATTTCTACTCATAAAATAAAATAGCCACATAGGATTTTCTAGGATTTAATGTGTATGGGTACAGAGCACCAGGTCTTTCTGATATTTATATGTTTGTACCAACCTGTGATATTTGGCTATATCACTGCATTTTCTTCCAGAATTTCACAATAATTTACTTTCATTGTCCATGTGTACAGAATAACAACAACACTGATTTTGGAAAATGTTAACAAAATGCTCATAACCTTCACAATTTGAGAGACCACAGTGGTTTTACTTTTTGATTCTAAGAGATTAATCAAAGGTGAGATGTCACATGAGCGTCTCTAAATTGTAAAAATCAAATTTCTAAATATTATCTGACCACCATGCTCTTTCACAGGTGCACCCAACCTTACATCCATGAAAGTAGATTATTCATTTTTTTCTATGAATTCAAATCAAACTAGAGTTAAATCTAAGTTACTGAGGGAAAGAAAGAGAGAAAGTCTATCTGAGAGGAGCAAAAAGGGAAAACAAAACAAAATTTAAAGTAGCATTGATAGACTTAAAAGAGAGTACTTTGACAGACTGGAGTCTTGGTGTGGAACTATGGGATAAAGCACTGGACTGCAAGGTCATTTGAGCCACAAGATTGGCAGTTCGAATTCACCAGCTGCTCCTTGGAAACCCTATACAGGGTTGCTATGAGTCGGAACTGACTCAACGGCACTTACCAAAAACAACAACAATGACTTTGATAGACTGAAAATCTCTTATGCTTCATAATCTATGATAAATTATTTTGGTGACCTTAAAGGCAAGAAGATGGACTTCTTTGTAGATTTTTTGTTGAGTAGAATGACCCAGATTTTATCTGCTCCCTTTAGAGCAGTAATGTGGGAATCAGTTTCCAGAACAATAGAAAGATTCCCATGAATGAAAGTTCAGGAAGTGATAATGAACCTCAATCGTTGACAGCTTTGTGTACAAGCAGTGAACATATGTGTGGGGGAAGACCTAGAGAGACCATGTTGAAGGTGCAATGAAAGAATTAGCCACTGCCTAAGAGTTTGAGGAGACTCAGAGACCAATGGGGTGACACTTCTGTGGATAGTTAGAAAAATGATCACTTGGTCAATATTAAGACATGCTTCTGCATTGGTGACAAAATTTGAGAGTCATTGATAAATCCCACATTCTGAAAACATTTCATCAACTAATCTTCTAAAACTCCTACTTTTCTAAAGTATGTATTATAATAGTCCTTTTACTTGTAGATAGGTGGATGATCAAGAAACACTACTTGCAAATTCTTCAGAAATCAATTCAACATTCAGATTGTGATTAAATTATCCGTATATTGTTGCTGTTGTTAAGTGCCATTGAGTTGATTCCAACTCATAGCGATCCCGTATAGGATTTCCAAGGAGTTCCTGGTGCGTTTAAACTGAAAACTTTGCAGTTGGTAGTCCAGTGCTTATCCTACAGTGCCACTCCAGGACTCCATCTCTTACCTATCTCCAAATAAAAACTTGTATCATTTCATTATCCACCATTTTCTGTCCACTTCTTTATCCTTGGTCACCACCTGGCATTACAAGAATGAAGTACAAAGATCATTCTTGAAGAAGGAGGAAACATAATGTAACTGACAGCTTTCTGCTTAGTTTTAAACAAGAGCCAAGCGTGTTAAACGTATGCCCTTATTTCATCATCCTAGTAATCTTTTGGAGTCCTGGTGTGTTGCTGTAGGATAAAGCATTGGACAGCAAAGTTGGGTTGTCTTAACATTTATCTGCATTTGTCTTAACATTTATACATGAGAAAACTTCATTAGGTTTAATTGCTTACGTTTATCATTTTTTTTCACTGAAATATGAATCCTTAAGCAATGTAGTTTACTGTTTCCTGTTTTTTGAACTTTATGAAAATAGAATTGCATTGCATGTTTTCTTTCCTGACTTGTTCATTTTTTAAACTGCATATTTAATATCCATGTTGCTTTTTGTGGATGTGGGCTATCCATTTTCATTAAGTGCTGTTAAGTTGATTCGGACTCACAGTGACCCCGGTTAGGGTTTCTGAGAAGTGGCTGGTGAGTTTGAATTGCTGACCTTGTGTGGTTCAGTGCTTTTCCTACAGTGCCACACCAGGACTCCATCAATTGAACTACTTTGAAATCAGTTTAGTAAAATTGAAGTTATACATATTCAGTAACCCAGCAATTTCAGTCCTAGATTTACTTCAGAGAAAATTTGGAGATGTGTAGCTATACAGCTTTACATTTTATAATTTCCAACAATGGAAAAACTTCTTACCAACTATATGAGTAAATAAATTTTGGTGAATTCATAAGTGGAGTTCCGTTTTGGTAGTATAAGTTGCAAATATCATCTCCTACTTTTCACTGTTTTGCTCTTTTCTTTAGAAACAGAGATCTTAATTTATCAATTAATCAAGTAGATAAAGTAGTCAAATTTATCAAAATTTTTTTTGTGTCTTTTAAAGAAATTTTCTCTATCCCAAGGTCATGATAACATTCTCCTATATTACCTTCTTAAAACTTAATGCTTTATGTCTATAAAACATCTGGGTTTTATTTCTGCTAAATCAATATACAATTTCATATTTTAAAAATATGAGCATGAAATAGTCTTAACACCATTTCTTGAGAAGATAGTCTTTCCCCCATTGTAATGATATCAAGGACCCAAATATGTATGGGTCAGTCTATGGGTTGAATCTTTTTTATTGGTATTTTTATGTATTCCTGTGCCAATCCTATGATATTATAATGAACATACTTTTAGAATAATAGTTGACTTCTTCAAGAACAAATCCTCTCAATTTATTGTTTTTCTTTTAGTGAGTATTAGGTATTTTTAGTCAATTGTGACTCACCAGAAATTTTGTTTATTGATTATAAAAAAATTTATTAGAATTTTTATTGGGATTGCATTGAATTATAGTAGACTTGTGATTGATATCCTATAAACATTGAGTTTCTCAGCCTATAAATATAGTATACTTCTCAAGGAATTTGAATCTTTAAAATAACTTTTAATAAAATTATATGTAAGTCTTGTGTGAATTTTGTTAATTGCTACTTGATTTTAAAGTGGTATCTCCTTTTCAGTTTCATGTCCTACTGGGTTGATATTGACATAAAGTCAAGCAGGTGATTTTGCATGTTGATGTTTTATAGAATGACTTTGCTTTATATTGCATCCAAAGGTTTAAAATTTTCATATTCTATTGTTGGATTTAAAATATTTATCTCCAGTAATTTTATCCTGAATGCACCCATGAGATATAATAGACTTGAGGCAGATTTCTTATTACCTCACAGTAAATAGTAGCTGCGTTGCACCCCCTTACTCAAAGTCTTACTCTGGGGTGACATGATGAGAGCGAGTTCAAGCTTCATATGTGAGTAGCTGGATGCCCCATAGAGGAAGAATGAGGAAAATGATTTTTCTCTCCTTATAAAGGGAAAAAAGGCAGCTGTATCCCCACCCCCCTTTTGGAAAAAATTCCTCTTACTCCAGCTCTTTGGTATGTAAACAAAATCTCTCCAGAGACATATAGCCCCAGGCTATCTCAGTTTTTACAACACAGAGATGTCTCCAAGTTCTTAGGCTTTAATTTCTCTTTGGACTTTAAATTCTCAAGGAGATGGCCACAAGTGTTCTTGGAACCTTGGGGATTTATCCTGGGAAGCTAGTCCAGGGCTGTATCATTTGGTCCTCTAGGGGAATAAAAGAAATTTTATTATGTGTCCTGATCACAGCAATTAGCTATGCAAAGACTATAGGCTTAATTGTCATGGCATGTGAGTAATTTTAGGAGTACAGAGCTTTTTATGGCAATACAGAAATCTATAAAAGTTTGATTTCCTCATGTTTCTCTCTGTTGAACTTCAATGTATACATTTTATTTATTAAAAATAACAATTTTGACTCTTCCTTTATGATATTTTTTCCCTTCCTGTTTTATTGCAAGAAAGTTAAAAAACAAAAACAAAACACAACCAGATTAAGGCCATTCACTCTGATTCATTTACTTTAAACTTTTAAATAGATTTTATTATTTAGAACACTTTTAGGTTTATAGAAAATTTAAAAAGAATGTTCAGAGAGCTCCTTTATATTCTACAAGGGTGAATAAAAAATTATCTGCACTCTGGTTATATTAAAACACCTGACCACATCCAAGGCTAATGACTGTATTGAGCATGTACGTGAAATGATTCTGTCAAATAGATGGGTGACAGTGAATTATGTGGCAAATCACTTGCAAATCAGTCAAGCTCTGCCTACGAAATAATCCACAACAGACTTGGGTTTAGAAAAATTTGGGTGAGATGGGTATCGAAACAACTCACCAAAGAACATTAATAGTATTTGGACATCTGCGAACAAAATTTGGACAGATACTGAAAGGAAGGTAAAAACTTCTTTAGAAATATCATTACTGGTAATGAGACAGATTAATCACTACAAGCCTGAGATTAGATGGCAGAGTACGGAATGGAAACATTCTCAATTGTTGACCAAGAAAAAGTTAAAAAGTCAACCATCAGCTGGAAAATTGATGCTTACAGTTTTCTGGGATTACCAAGGGCCAGTACTGGAACACTATCAGGAAAAATGTTCAACAATCAACAGTGCTTTCTACAGTGAGATGCTCACTGAAGAGCTGAAGCCTAAATTTCAGATTAAATGTGGAAGACTTGTATTCAAGGATATTGTGATCTTGCATGACAATGCATGTCTACACATCTTGGCCCACACTGTTGGCCTCTGAGAAAAACTTTGTTTTGAGGTGTTAAAGCATCTTCCCTGTTGTCCTGATCTTGCTCCATTGGACTTTTGCATGTTAGGTCCTTTGAAAGCAGTTCTTTGAGGATGAAGATTCACCTCTGGTGAAGAAGTGAAGACAGTGGTGCATTTGTGGCTCAGCTCAGCCTAAAGCATTTTTAAATAAAGGAATACAAAAGCTTGTTGACAGATGGAAAAAGTGTATTGAAAAGCAAGGAGATTATGTTGAAAAATTATGCATTTTTTTTCTTTCTAAAAATTGATTAAAATAAATGTTACAACCAGAGTGAGGATAATTTTTGACTCACTCTCGTGATCCAGTTTCCCTTATATCTTCCATTAGTATGGTATATTTCTTACAATTAATGAAACAGTACTGATACATATTTTAAAAAGTCCATATTTTATTAGGATTTTCCTGTTTTCATCTAATATTCTTTTCATGTTCTAGAAAACTATATTTCATTTACTTATCATGTCTCGTTAATCTCATTTTGGTTGTGACAGTTTCTCAAACTTTCCTTGTTTTTAGTAAGCTTGGAGGACTTGAGGAGTACTGGCTATGCATTTTGTGGGATGCCCTTCTATTGGGAATTTTCTGATGTTTTTCTTATAACTAAATTAAAGCTATGTGATTTTTTGGAGAAAGAGTAACAACAATAAAAGGCTATTTTTGTCACTTCATATCAAGAGTACATACTTTCAACCTGGTTGGTCACTGTTGATATTTACCTGATTACATGGCTGAGGTAATGTTTGGCTAAGGAGGCGTATCAAAATTTAGAGTGAAAAAGAGAAAAACCATATCATGAAGGTTTTATTACAAACTACAGAGTTTGTTGGGTATTGGTGAGCCAAGGGATGTTTTTTAAGAAAGAAAGTGATATTATCAGCATTGTTTTGAGGGGAATGTAACATTGCTCTTTAACATAGAACCTAGAGATTTTGCTATTAAAGTGTCAGTCCATTTGCTGTTCCAACCTTCTTCATTTACCTTCCTACTAGCAGTCATTACAATATCTATCTTTTCATGAAAGAGAAAATATAAATAAAAGGAAAAGCTATATATTCAATCCACTTTTCTCCAAGTGAGACAATGTTACTAAAATTCTCATGATTTTTGTCAACTTTCACATCCATTTTCTAAAGGTTAAGGTTAGAATAATAAGTCCCAGTAACTCAGTAGTTAAGCACTCAGCTACTAACAGAACAGTCAGCATCTCAAACCATCAGTCACTTGGTGGAAGGAAGAAAGATGTAGCAGTCTAAATCCATAAAGATTTATAGAGTTGGAAACCCATGGAGCAGTTAAACTCTGTCTTATGGAGTTACTGTGAGTTGGAATTGACAGTTTAATAATAGATATGGGTTAGTGATAAACCATTTTGTGCAAGTGTTAATCTCCTTTATCTGTGTTAGAGAAAACGAGTACGTGAATCCAACTCTTAGGGTTTGGGTAAAAATCACAGTGGTTAAAATGATCTTTGAGTGAGGCTTTTGGTCTGATTCAATGTACACCCAGCCTAGCTTCTATTGATAAATATGAGATGAAATTACTGTGTTCCTATGAATGCTCATAAAATATCAAAGACATTCTTCTGTTTGAGAACAGTGCTAATGTTAATGGGTCAAATTCACCTACCATCAGGTACCAATGGGTGTGACTGTGAGTGCTCCACCCCTCATTTCCAAAGGTTTCAGTGTGTAGGTAAAGTTTACTTGGTTGGCAAGTCACACAACTGTCTCAACAGTTCTGACTCTGATAATGCTATCATATATCAACAGGGATGTTGAAAAATCCCAACAGCATTCAATGGGCTTTTAGAAAATTCATTGATACTATCAAGGGCAGATGCATAATATTCAATCTCTTTTGGGGTTAAGAAAAGCTGGTATCTTTTACAAAGACACAGGCTCACTGTTTCTGATGCAGTAGCCATCACTGCATGCTAGACTTGTGATTTTGACAAAAGCTGGCCTGTTTGCCTTGCAGTGAAGGAAGCCACATTGAATGGGTCATTGGACCTACTGACACCTGGCAGACTGATGGTATCAGAACATTGACTCTTCCAGGGAATCCTGATGATGTCTTAATTCTGTACAATATTCCAATTACTATGTTGCAACATGACCAGTCAACACTGTCATATTGGGGCCCTTGAAACACAACTGTCATTTGATAAGCATTTCAGACTACCTCCAATTTAGTAGTGATAAATCTTTAGTTGCAATGCCACTCCGCAGTCGAAATATTTGGTGGACAGTCCCTACACACAAGTGGTTACTGGTGAATGTATTGTAGGAACAGGTGTTTAAAGTATAAGCATTATTTTACCAGTGTAAGAAGTATAATCAACCAAAATTTCCAAAATTTGGACAGTGTTAGGGGATGAGTGTACCACTGGGAGCCCATTAGGCTCCCTAAGAAGGCTATGTGGTTACCATAAAGCAGTTCAGGACTTCAGGGGAAGAATGAAATTATTATACTAATTAAAGAGTTGGTAGAAGCAGAAGTGTTTAAAGGAACCATCTAACAGATTGTAGACTGTCCTTGCCCTCAGGTTTGTTAATTCTAATGAGGCTTTTTATTTACAAAATTGTCAGTGACTGACAGTTGTGCAGTCTTGATCATGTGGCAGAAAGACAGTTGTCTCTAGGCAAAGATGCCTAATGGGGTTTTGGACACAATGCCTACCTGACAACATCACTCAATATGCTCTAGTAAAGTAGCTATTAAATAAACAGTAGTTATTTTGATGTCATCAATCAGCATTTTGTGGTGGGTCTAGAGCAAAAATAACAATAATCTGGACATTGTCTCATAAGCATCTATATTGAAATATGAATGACACATCCAAGAAAAATGCAAATCAGACATGGATCACATTTTCCACCTGTATAAAAAGGTGGACAGCTATTCCACAGCTAGATTCTTAGTTGTACCTTGGACTACCCCACACCTAAGTCACTTAGGCTACCTGGACCTTGTTCACAGGAAAGATCAGCTAAGTAAAAGGCTCCTGGTATGCTTTGTGATTTTCTTGCTTAGCAACTACAGAGAAAACTTTTTGAAACTCACTAGTGTCTCAATATGATCTTTGGCTTAATTTCCATCATAAATTCTATATTTTCCTACTATTGATTCTTCTTATTCATTGTTATATTTCACATTCCAATCATCAGTAATTTTCAATGCATCTTGATTGCATGTTTGACCAATTTCAAACCGTAGAAGTTAGTAAAAATCTTAACTTTTTTCATCTTTGACATTAATGGTTGATAGATAAATTTGAATATTGTATTATTTTCTGGGTATATAGATATTATCCTACTATTAACAACATTTTAACTCTGCAATAGGCCTTAAAATATTCTTTTTGATGATGAATGCAATACCAATCCTCTTCAGTTTGTCAGTTCCAGACAATCTATGATTTTCAAATTAAAAATGGTTAATTCCTGCCATTTCACCTAAACTGTTGCCTAGGATATTGATATATTTGTGTTCTATTTCAATTTTGATTACTTTAAAATTTCCTAGATTCCTATTTTGTACATTCTATTTTTCATAGTGATTATGAATCAGGCTGCTAATCTCACGGTCAGCAGTTGGAAACTACCAGCTGTTCCACAGGAGAAAGATGAGGCTTTCTGCTCCCATAAAAATTTACAGCCTTGGAAATCCTGTATAGGGTCGCTATGAGTCAGAACCAACTCCATGGCACATAACAACAACAACAACAATGAATGTAACAATGAAAGTTTATCACCCATGTCATTAATGTTGACTCTTGTTTGAGGAGGCAGCTCTTCTCCAGTCACATTTTATGTGCATTTTAACCTGAAGGACTCCTTTTTTAGATAATATTTTGCCACTCTCCATAAACTTTTTACTGGAGAGCTAATGATAGAAATTAGCAAGAATTAAAAATTTCAAAGAACTTATTCTTTGCAAATAAAACTTTTAACAATATGTGATGACTATTTGCATAGACCTTGTCAGATGAAATAACACAGGAACACAATTTACTATATTTGTCAAAATACATGATAGAGAAGCTCAATATCCTTATAAAAAGGCCAGAGGTTGACAATGTAACAGATTATTAATCGCTCATCTGCATATTCAGGTTGAAGCTGAAGAAAGTTAAAACAAGTTCTTGAGAGCCAAAGTATGGCCTGGAGCATATATCAACTGAATGTAAAGATCATCTCAAGAACAGATTTGTTACATTAGACATTAATAACTGAAGACAAGAATAATTGTCACATGACATTAAGGCTATCATAAGTGAAGACAGTAAAAGATCATTAAAAAGACAAGGAATAAAGAAAAGACAAAATATATGTTAGAAGAGACTCTGAAGCATGCTCTTGAATATATAGCAGTTAAGGTGAATGGAAGAAATGCTGAAGACAAAAGTGCTGAACAGAAGATTTAAATGGCTGCATGAGAAGACAAAGTTTAAAATGAATTGTGCTTGATGGTGGATTAGGGAGAGGAGCCATGCAGACCTCTGCTAGTAATAACACAAAATACTGGATGAAGCAGGTTCAGGGGATGGTCCTGGAACTCTGAACTACATATAAAGGAATATTTAGAAGACTGAAGGCTTACTGCTAGTGGGATTTATAGCAGAAATAAGAAAGGTGGTGTTTTCTGATCTGCAGCTGCTGGTGGCTCCCAGAGCAGTCATCTTGGGGAAGATGGAGTGGGTGCAGGATCATAGGAGTGCTCCCACAGTATAGGTCTGGCTGATAGTCAGAGATAAAGGTGTGAGCATTTTTTTTTCTGTTCATTTCTCTCTCTCTTCTGCGCATCTCCACTCTGGTGACTATAGGGGGTGACTGGACATCCCCCACCTCCCCTGTAGTGTTCTACTACGTATGCGCACAGATCTACTCAGCAAAGACCACTGGGTCCAGAATTGAAGAAGGGGGGGGGGCTCAACAGGAACAGCTTAAAGTGGGAGGGTTTTCAATAATGCCTCTGGCCAGCTCTGGGCTGTTTCTTACTGGGAGAAACACCTGAATGGGCTTTAGGAGAGGTAAGAGACATACAAAACAGGAAAGAGGCTGAAAATTAAATGTTGAGTTACATCATAAAGAGCAATGGTAACATCTTGAAATTTCTCAGGCAGCCTTGAAATCAAGAAGTTGAAAAAGGGGCATTAAATTTGTATTCATATTTTGCTGTGTTTTTTTTTTTTTCCCAATTATAGATTTTATAGACTTTAGTGTCCAATCTGGCTTTTTTGTTTTTTTTTGGTCCTTATTTTATCTCAGAGGAGCTCTTTTTCTCCTTATGTTACCCAAGAAGAGACAGCAGTTACAGTCATATAGCCAAACTACCATTGCTCCCTATGAAATCCTCCCATCCAGACAAGAACCAATACCAGCTGCCTTACACCAGATAGATAGCCAACACTTGCTAAAATTACTCTGAGATGAGTAATAAGAGGAGTAAAAAGGGAAGCCCATCTCTTGATCACATCTACTAGGAGGCAATCAGAAAGCTTCATACACCAGCATACATTCATCTAATTATTAAAAA
>NW_006408551.1:1280981-1282496 GCF_000296735.1 Chrysochloris asiatica | reverse complement strand
CCAAAATGAACCTTAGACCTTCTTCTGATGTTTAAAAATCCTTTTTTCCTGCTTGCTCTTCTATCTTAGTAGTATTGAGAGATTTTTCTTCCAGCTCACTGGTTCTGGCTTCCATCTCTTCAATTCTATTCCTTTGTCCTTTCAATGTATTGTTCATCCCTGATATTCTATTATTAATTGTTAGACCTCTTTTTTTTTTTTAAATTATCAATTATTTAATGAGGTTCTTTCTTTGAAAGAAAGCTAGAATACTAATTTGTGAGGATAAATTCCATTTGAGAGAGCAAACCCAGCATGCTGGCAACCTTGGAGTTGGGGAATGGCTTTGATTTTTTGGCATAATTTGTGAGTCCATAGCTTTCTTATCCACTTTGCACTGCTCTGTAATCTCATATTTCTCTCAGTGTCGAAGATCTCACCTTCTTGGTGTCTGGGCTTCCACAGCTTCTTCTTGAAGTAAGCATCCATGAGATGTTTGGGGATCTTCACACCACTGATACCAATGTTGGTGGATGTTGCAATGACAAATTTCTGGTGTGTTCTACACAGAGGAGCTCAATTGAGGGACAGAGGTCCAGTCACAAAGAGCAATCCAATGGCCAGCTGCTTCAGGAAAACCACTCTCTTGCCTTGATGGTGCCTAGGGAGGATGATCAGAATGGTTCCAGAAGTGATGTTGGACCTCAGTCTTCCGACATGTTGACTAAAGTTTTTTTTGCTGTGGCTCAGCAGCTTCTGAGGAACATCTTTAGTCGGGTAATACTTAGGCATTTTGTGCAGTTTAACCACTCAGGTACCACCATTCTTGTCACCACCAACTGGCTTTGTGACAGTAGGAAGAACCTTCTCCTTCTTTTCAACCCTGTATTTAGCAACTGAATACTTCCTTTTGTACATGGCCTTTCTGGAATACATGGCCGATCAGGAATACCTGCCAATTCCTTGGACTAGTATAGGATTTCTGCTACAGTGTGGCTTTACCTGCTTGGGTTTTTGCCCTTGAGATTAGGTTTCTTAGCTTTGCCACTGACATCTGCTTTTTTGACTTCAGGCTTCTCCTTGGTAGATGGCTTCTCAGCCTTTTCACAAGCCATCCTTTTAGCTTCAGTGGTATGAAGTCTCCACACCATTACTATTCTTCTAGGTGTCAACTTGGTGACCTCCTGGTTCAGATGGCAAAGGATTGGGATCCTGAAATCATGTCTTGCAGAGAGATGCTGCTATTCCTACCTTGCAAAATGGGAAAGAGTTAGACCTCTTTTTGTAGGGTTAGAATTGTTTCCAATGCTGTATCTATCTTATTTGATTGTTTCTGTGGCATTTTCCTGTCTTCTTCCTTATTTTTCTTAACTCCTCTGTAAAGTCTTTTGATACATTTCCTTATAATTTTTGTGAATTCCTTCTCAGGCATTTCCAAAGCTTGCCCTCCTTTAAATATGAAGTCTAGGTCTACCTCCAGCTTATTTGTCTCAGTCACTTTATCTTGTTTCTGGACATGTCCAGAGATGGTCATCT
>NW_006408551.1:1277885-1280020 GCF_000296735.1 Chrysochloris asiatica | reverse complement strand
AAAGCACTGAATTTCTTGTTTCCACTACAAATTCCACTGGCTGTAAGCCTTCAAACTTTCTAAATATGCCTTTATATGTGGTTAAGAATTCTGGAACCATTCCTTGAAACTGCTTCGTCTGGTATTCTGTGTTATTGCTGACAAAGATCCTCACTGCACTTCTCCCTGATCCACCATCAAGCCACACTTCCCAGGACCTCAACTTTTATTTTGCCTGTTGTTAAGTGCCATCGAGTTGGTTCCTACCCATAGCTACCCTGTGTAGGGTTTCTGAGAAACGGCTGGTGAGCTTGAACTGCCCCACTCTTAGGTAATGCATGACTATTTTTCAGTAAATCATTTAGGGCACAACTAAGCAAGATCTCTGATTCTTTGTGCAAGTCTGAAGGCAAAAATGCCCTTTCTCAGGCTAGCTGAGAGTTGTAATCTACTTTCTAATACATCCTGCCTGTGGGCAAACCCGTCACATTACTAGAGGTTGCTGTTAAGTACTGTTGAGTCGTTCCAACTCCTATCTACCCTGTATAGTGCTTCTGGAGTCTTGGTGTGGTGTTGTGGACTAATGTGCTGGACTCCAAAGTGTATTTGAGCCATAAGGTTGGCGGTTCAAGCTCACCAGTCAGAACTGACTTGATGGCACTTAACAACAACAACATAGGGCTTCCGAGGAGATGCTGCTGGGTTTGAGCTGCTGGCCTTACAGTTAGCAGTTTAGTACTTATTCTACAGCACCACATTACTGTTTAATGGTCATTAAAAAACTCAAATTAATTTTTAATTCATATCAAGATTTCAAATGGAGTTATCAGAGCTTCCACTGTAAACTGCAGCATTTCATAAACCATGTACTTTAGAACTTAAGCTTAACAAACCAAACAAAACCCATCATCTGCTCCTCGGAAACCCTATATAGGGTCACTATGAGTCAGAACCAACTCAGTGGTACTTAACAACAACAATAAACCAAAATCATCGCCATCAAGCAGATTCCAACTCATAGCGCCACTACAGCACACAGGAGAACTTCCTTAGGGTTGCCAAGACCGTAAATCTTTATTGGAACAGATAGCCTCACATTTCTCCAATGGAGCTGTTGGTAGGCTTGAACTACCTACTTTGTGATTAGCAATGCAATGCTTAACGCTTGACACCACTAGAACTTCTACAAACCACAAATTGCTTTTTAGCTATAAAATAAAGAAAAAGTTACAGTTTTATGTTTTCATGCTGCACAGTTATAAAAATGTTAACACTTGACTTTCAGGCTATATGCTGTGGATTTTGCCCATAGGTATATTTGAGATGGATCACAATTTAGAAGTCAGAGATGAACGATAGGTCCCAAAACATTTTATTTATTGCTTTCCATTACTGATTGGTGACCTAATTGTTCACAAAAGTACAAGAGAATTTATTAGGCCAAATCTTATTCATCTTGCTATACATCAGCTTAGTTGTCATTGTTTTTTCCTCTTTTCACATTAATTAAAAAATGCACCATGACCAGTAAGCAATTCTTTGAGATACTACCTTATTTAAATTATGCAGATTTATAATGGGGGTTGTGTGCTGTCATGTTAGTTTCGACTCCTAGCTACCCTGTACAGTGTTTCCGAGGCTGTGAATCTTTGTGGAAGCAGAAAGCCTTATCTTTCACCAGGGAAGCAGTTAGTGAATTCAAACTGCTGACCTTGAATTGAACAGTTTAACATGTAACCCACCACACAACCAGGATTCCTTGTATTTATAGTTGCTGTTGTTAAATGCTGTCAAGTCATTTCTGACTCAAAGTGACCCTGTGTGGGATTTCCAAAGAGCATCTAGTGTGTTTGAACCACCAACCTTATGGTTAACAATCTGTTGTTGCTCTTACAGTCCCACACCAGAACTCCTAGTGGTTGTGGTTATGTGCTAGTGGTTATGTGCTAATGAGTTGGTTCTGACTCCTAGTGACCCTGTATAGGGTCTCCAAGGCTGAAAATCTTTAAGAGAGCAGGAAGCCTTATCTTTCTCCTGTGGAGCAACTGGTAGATTCGAACTACTTACCTTGAGGTTAGCAGTTATGTTATTGTTGAGTGCCATTGAGTTGGTTTTGATTCATAGCAACCTTGTATAGGGTTTCTAAAGAGCACCTT
>NW_006408551.1:1274934-1276315 GCF_000296735.1 Chrysochloris asiatica | reverse complement strand
AGAATCTCCACTGAGTAGTATCCAATCTGTCTGGGAGGGGCTGATGAAAGGAAATGCGGATACGTCTCTTGTGCTACAATAGTGAATAATTGTTATAAGGACTGATTGTGAGGGTTGGAAATGTAAAGGTAGGTGTTTTGTAGCAAGCTGGGGAGTGGTTAACTTTTCAGTCTAGGTGTGGAGGTCCCTGGGACCATCAAAGGAGAAGAGTGGAGAGTGGGACCCTACTCTGAGAAGCAGTGATGCCAGAGATGGAGGCAGAGATAATGACATGGCAAAATGGAGTGGCTGAGGACTTTAGATCCAGAGAGGGAGAGGGGCTGTGTGCTGATGACTGGGGATGGGTGGGGGTTGATGATGCATGGAGGGGATTATAACCATGGCAATGAAATGATATATGATAGGATGAATGTAAAACTAATGTTCTCCCATGTAAACTATCACATAAATCACAATAAAACATTAAAAAAAAAGCAGCTTGTGGGTTTGAACTGCCAACCTTGTGGTTCGCAGTCCAGTGCTGATCCTACAGTGCCACAACAGACGTCCAGAAGTTATAGTAATGTTAATAAAATTCTGGGAAGCATTCTTCTTTTAAAGTCTTATTATTTCTTCTGTTTTGACTCCTTTGAGCTTGTATATATACACAAGACTGAAGGTCACATATTTTAAATGTTCCATTCAGAAGAGTCCTTAGCATCATCAGTTGAAGAAAGAAAGAAAAGAACCCAGGAGACCCATATTCTGAACATGGTAATGAACTTCGTTGGTTGAGAACTCTGGAACTGAAGTTTAATTATGTGATTTAGGAAGACAGACTAAAGAGCCCCTGAGGAAGCTAACATGAGAGCATCAACATGGGACAAGAGCCTTATGGGAACTACAGTAATAATGATTAAAACATAATCACAGGGATTATAACAGTAACAAGTGTTTTGAGCAACTTGCTAAGTGCCAGACATAATGCTAAACAATATATCTTCATTATTTGCTTAATGTCCCTGGGTGGCATAAATGATTACGTGCTCTTCAGGTGCTAATTAAAAGATTGGCACCACCTTGGAAGAAAGGTCTTGTAGGCCCTAAGGAAAAGACTCCATTTTGTACATTAGCCTGAACACGTCCTCCTGTTCCAGGAACGTGCTAAATCAGCTCATGCTGCATTAGAATAGCCCTTCACCCCTAGCAACAGCAAGAACTAGATAAGCATAGACAGGACATCCCAAGGCCAGATGCCAGATGTTTTCCTTATCCTAGTCTAAGAACAAAGACCACCAGTACTGACCAATTAGACTGTAACATCTCATACTTTGCCAAATGTCAACCAATCCAAAAATTGTAAAGCTGAAAAACCCTGAGCTTGCTTGAAAACTCTATAAAA
>NW_006408551.1:1272271-1274688 GCF_000296735.1 Chrysochloris asiatica | reverse complement strand
CAGTGGCTCTGGAGGAAAAGCACTGGACTTTAAACCACAAGGTCAGTGGTTCGAGTCCACCAGCAGCTCTAAGGGAGAAAGATAAGGCTTTCTGCTCTTGCAAAGATTTAAAGCCTCAGAAATGCTGTATTGGGTTGCTATGAGTTGGAGTAACTTGAAGACAGTTCTACCTAGTGTTGTTAAGTGCCTTCAAGTTAGTATTTGTAAAACCTTGAGTGGGGGTGGCAGAAAGGAAGTGGAAGAGCAAATTTGATGTCTTGAAGAAGAAGGACACAGGTAATCAGCCTTCCATCATAGGGTTACCAAGAAGTGGCTGGTGTGTATCAGACTACGAAAAGAATGGTGGGTAAGAAAATGAGCTGTTGGTGAAAATTCTAAGCCCTCCTCCTCCATCTTTCATTTACTTGACCAGCAGGAGGTCACAGCAACAGAAAACAAATTCCGAACTTGAACCATCCTGTTCTTGAGGAATATTATACTAAAGATAAAATGGCCTTTATGTTTGACCCTCATTTGTTTACTTTAGAGAAAATTGAGGTCTATTAAGCTAAAAAAGTCCATCAGCAGCAAACTCAAATTTCTCCTATCTGATTGTTTTTAAAATAGCCCATATAAACAGATTTTTAGCCACTTAGAACCTGTCAACTTTACATACTCAAGAAAACTGCAACCAACATTTGCTAACCCTAGACAGAAGGAGCTCTGGTAGCATAGCAGTTATGAGTAGAGCTGCTAACTTCAAGATCTGCAGTTTGAAACTACTAGTTGTTCCACAGGAGAAAGTAGGGTCCTGTGAGTCGGAACCGACTCCATGGCACACCACCACGAGCTAAGATAAAGGAGTCCAGGTGTGGCGCTGTAGAATAATGCACTGGCCCGCGAGGTTGGTTAGAATTGCAAGGTCTCTGGTTCAAACACAACAGCTGCTCCTTGGAAACCCTATACAGGGTCACTATGAGTTGGAAACGACTGACTAGATGGCACTTAACAAACAACACCAAGATAAGATAAAGTCATGTAGTTTTAAGAACCCTAAGGTGTTGCTGTCCTTCAGAGTTCTCTGACATTAAGACTCCCCACATTGCAGGAAAATATCACCTAAAAACATGTAAACTTCCCATCCCCTACTTCTACTTCCTTTTCCCTGGGTTTTCTTGCTCTCTTCCCCTTTCTGGAATTTCCCAGCATCACTTGCATCTGGAAGACCTCCTGCTGTGGGCAATCACACCCTGCATGTTGCCAGTGATTTGTTGTTGTTGTTAAGTGCCATTGAGTCCATTCCACTCATAGTAACCCTGCATAAGGCTTTCAAGGAGTGGTTGGTGGGTTTGAACTGCTGACCTTATGGTTAATGGTCCAATGCTTATCCTACAGTGCCACATACTAGATCAATGTTTGTTTTGTTGTTAAGTGCCATTGAATCAATTCCAACTCATTGAGGCCCTGTACAGGGTTTCTAAGGAGCACTTGGTAGTTTTGAACTGCTGAACTTATGGTTTGAAGTCCAGTGCTTATCCTTCAGTGACACACTAGGTCAATACTTGTTGTTGTTGTTAAGGTGTCATTAAATCCATTCCAACTCATAGAGACCCTGTACAGGTGGGTTTGAACTGTCAACCTTGTGGTTCAAAGTCCAGTGCTTATTCTACAGTGTCATACCAGGAGGTCAATGCTTTGGACCCAATAAGTATCTTGCTATGCATGCTTATCTCATGGTCAGTCAGGATGGCCAGAATTCGTCTCTCACATTTCAGACATATTATCAAGATGGACCAAATCCTGGAGAAGGACATTATTCCTGGTAAAGTGGAGGGACAGAAAAAGTTGTCACTTAAAGGACTAAAATGTGACTGACCTAAACAATGGTATTCAGTTGCCTCATGTTGTTGTTGTTGTTATTAGATGCCATCAAGTCAGTACTGACTCATAGCGACCTTATATGCACAACAGAATGAAACACTGCTTGGTCCCGCACCATCCTTACAATCACTACTATGCTTGAGCCCATTTCTGTTGTTACTGTGGGGTGTCACCCTCCTTTTCACTGACCCTCCACTTTACCGAGCATGATGTCCTACTCCAGTGACTGGCCCCTCCTGATAATATGTCTGCAATATGAGACATGAATTCTGGCCATCCTGGCTTCCAAGGAGCAATCTTACTGTACTTCTTCCAACATACATGTTTTTACTTTTTTTGCTGCTCCATGGTACTTTTAATATTCTCTTCCAACTCTCTAACTCAGTGTATCAATTCTTCCGTGTCTTTATTCAATGTCCAACCTTCACATGCATATGTGGCTATTGAAAATACCGCAGTTTGGATCAGGCACACCATAGTCCTCACACTGACATCTCTGCTCTTTAAATACTTTAAAGAGGTCTTGTGCAGCAGATTTGCCCAATGCAATACGTCGT
>NW_006408551.1:1270361-1272171 GCF_000296735.1 Chrysochloris asiatica | reverse complement strand
ATGTTCTATTGTGAATTATGTGATAGTTTACACCGGTCGTCGGGGACCGGGAAGGAAGAGGGAAGGGGAATGGAAAACAAAAAATGGGGAGGGAAGGGGAAGGAAGGAATCGGGGACGGCTTGAAACTTTCAGCTCAGAGGAGTCGCTGCTGCAGCCACCACCCGGTACCAACCGCCACCTCTATAGAGCTCAGACTCGCTGTTCTAGCAAGCTGTTTGACCACAGTAGCTGTGTAATAAATTTTGAAGTTGGGGTGTGAGAGGTTTCCAACTTCCTTTTATTTCTTAACTGTTGCTTTCATGAGTGTTGATGGTTGAGCCAAGCTAAATGACGGCGTTGACAACTTCAGTCTTTTCTCCATTTATATGGATGTTTTTTATTGGCCCAGTGTTGAGGAGGGTTTTTTTTGCTTTCTTTACATTGAGGTGCAACCCATACTGAAGACTGAGGTCTTTGATTTTCATCAGTAATTATTTTAAGTTCTCTTCACTTTCAGTGAGCAAGACTGTTAATGAGTCTTCCTCCAATCCTTATGAGACATTTTCCTTTATATACTTCAGCTTCTCGAATTATTTGCTCAACGTCTAGATTGAATAAGTGTACTGAAAGAATACAACACTGGTGTACGTCTTTGCTAATTTTAAACCATTCAGTATTCCCTTGGTCTGTTTGAACAACGGCCTCTTGGTCTATATACGGGTTCCTCATGAGCACGATTAAGTGTTTCAGAATACTAGTTCTCTGCAATGTTGTCCTTAGCTTGTCATGATCCACATGGTTGAAAGCCTTTGCGTAGGCAATGAGGCACAGGTAAGACTCTTTCTGGTAGTCTCTGCTAAGATCCATCTGATGTCAACAATGATATTCCTTGTTCCAGTCCTCATCTGAATTCTGCTTGAATCTCCCAGTTCCCTGTCAATGTACTGTTGTAGCTATTTCCGAATTATCTTTAGCAAAATTTTACTTGCATGCTATATTAATGATATTGTCTGATGATTTCCACATAGGATCACTTCTCTTTGGAATAGGCACAAATATGGATCTTTTCCAATCAGTTGGTCAGGTAGCTGTCTTTCAAACTTCTTGGTATAGATGATGGAGTGCCTCCAGTGCCTCATCAGCTTGTTGAAAGATTTCAATTTGTATTTCAATTTCAATTGCCTTGTTTGTCAATGTCTTCAGTGTACCTTGGAGTTATGATATGGAACTTATTCACTGTCTCTTTCCACAGATGTTATCAATTTGATCTTTGTTTATTCTTTCTAGTGAGATCCATGTGGATAGTCATCTTTTATGTTTTTGGTTTTTGCAATGAGCAAGTTATTGATCTTGCAAAATTCTATCATTCTGTATCCTGTATCATTTCTATCAGGTGGGCCATATTTTCCAACGACTGGTCTTTCCTTTGTTTTCATCCTTTGCATTGCAATTACTAGTAATTATCTGTTTTCATCCTTTGCATTGCAATTACTAGTAATTATCAGTACATCTTGATTGAATATTTGATGGAGGAAGAATCATTAACAACCTATGATATACAAATACCACAGCCTTGCTTGCTGAAAGTAAAGAGGACTTGAAATTCTTACTGATGAAGATCAAAGGCTTCAATATGGATTGCACTTCAGCATAACAAAAACAAAAATGCTCACAACTGGACTAATAAATAACTTCATGATAAACAGATGAAAAATTGAAATTGTTGGAGACTTTAATTTGCTTGGATCCCCAATCAGTGCTCATGAAAACAACAGTTAAGAAATCAAATTAAGTATTGCATTAGGCAAATCTGTTTCACAAGACCACTTT
>NW_006408551.1:1267851-1269725 GCF_000296735.1 Chrysochloris asiatica | reverse complement strand
GTCTATTAGTCACTTGCACTAATTGTTTCCTGAGTCTTTAATGTTCTTAACTCTTCTTTGCTCTGGACAGAGAAAGACTAAAAATTTCATGTAAGATGGCTGCTCATTTAAAGGCCCAGTTGCAACTAACCATAGTAGGATATGTTGTTGTTGTTAAGTGCTGTCGAGTCAGTTCTGACCCATAGCGACCCTGTACAGGGTTTCTATAGAGCACTGTATTTGTGGACTATGTTATACCAATTGTCCAAGATGTCTATGGAGAGTATGGTCCTAAGTCCCAAGGCCAGTGACTCTGTCCCTCAAGGTATTTGGTTATGACCTGTCAGTTTACCTTACTGTGATGGCTTGCCTGTTGCTGTGGTGCTGAAAACTATGCTACTGGTATGTTAAATCCTGGTATGTAGTGGACAGGTTTCAGCTGAGCTTCCAGACTAAGACAGACTAGGAAGAGGAAAGGCAGATTACTTCTGAATGTTTAGACACTGAAAACCTTATGAAAAGTTGAGGAACATTGTCAGATATGGTTCTGGTAGATGAAAACAATATGAACAGCACTGTTGCATTTAGTACCAGAAGATGAGCCTGTCAGATTGGAAGGTACTCAAAAGAGACTGAGGAAGAGTTGCCTCCTCAAAGTAGAGTTGGCAGTGATGATGTAAATGGAATAAAGCTTTCAAGACCTTCATTTGCTGATGCTGCACAATTTGAAAGGAGGAGAAACAGCTATAAACATTCATTAACAATCAGAACATGGATTGTACAAAGTATGAATACAGAAAAATTGGAAGTTTTTAAAAATGAAATAGGATGCATACCCTAACCATTACTGAGCTGAAATGGATTAGTTTTGACCATTTTGAATCTGACAAGTATATGATTTACTATATCTGGAGTAGTATTGAAGATGAATGATATCACATTCATAATCAAAAAGAATATTTCAAGATCTATCTTGAAGTACAATGCTGTCTGTGATAGGATAATACAAGCCATACTTTCAGTTGCTTCATATAGTGTGAAAGTTGCATAATAGATAAGGAAGTCCATAGAAAAATTGATGCATTTGAGTTATGGCATTAGAGAGGAATATTAAAAGTACCATGGATTGCCAGAAGAACTAACAAATCTGTCTGGACGAAGTACTGCCAGAATTCTTTATAGAAGCCTGGAGGATGAGACTTCGCCTCTCATACTTTGGACTATGCACATGAAAGTTGGAATATGAATAATGAAGACTATAGAAGAATCAATTCATTTGAATTTTGGTGTTGGCAAAGAATATTGAAAGTTCCATGGACTGCATGGAGAACAAGCAAATCTGTCTTGGATAAAGGGCAGCCAGAATGCCCCTTAGAAGATAGGACGGCAATACTTCATCTCTCTTACTTCATACAGGTTATTAGGAGGGACTAGTTCTTGGAGAAAGACATCATGCTTGGTAAAGTGAAGGGACAGAGAAAAAGAGGAAGATCCTCAACTAGATGAATTGACACAGTGGCAGCAACAATGGTTTCAAACTTAACAACAATGATGAAAATGGCGCAGGACCGGGCATTGTTTCACTCTGTTGTGCATAGGATTGCTATGAGTCAGAACCAATTCGATGGCATCTAACAATAACATCTCACCCCTAATTCTCTTATTGGGTTATCACATTAGATCACATCATAGAGGATCATCACATAACTGCCAAACCACTGAGAATCACGGTCCAGCCAAAGTGACACATATTTTGGGGGACACAAAATTCAATCCATGACAATGCTCTTCTATATACATGGATATATTTGCAGTAATATAAATATGTATGTAGACATATCCTCTGCCAAATCATATATACTTGTGGATGTACTTCTATTTGCTGTCCCACTCTT
>NW_006408551.1:1259384-1267421 GCF_000296735.1 Chrysochloris asiatica | reverse complement strand
TCCCTTGATGGTCCTAGGTCCTCTGTTCCTGGATTGTAAGATTAACTACTCTCCTTTTAGTCACAAAACTTCTACCTTTACAGTGGTGACAATCACAATTAGTCATCATAACAATTATTCACGATTGAATCAACCAATCGCCTTACACCAGACCTGTCTAGACAGGATGGAAACTTTTCAGTGGGGATTCTACCTTCCCCTGCACACTCTGAAACTAAACTCCCTCCTGAAAACTTGTAAGCCAGTCACTTCGTGCCTTTATACCACCCTCCCAAATTTTAGGTAGCCAATGTCTAAGTTACCCATCCCTATTGTAATAGTATTTATCTTTGTTGTCTTTTGTCTTGTGCACCTCCCTTTGTCTTTCTTTGCCTTGGGCATGTTGTGCTGACCTCCTTATTGTATACTGACTTTTCCTTCACTCAAGTTAAGAATATATTTCTACTCTCCAGGAGATGTCAGTTTGAGGACTAAGGTGTGCCTGATGCAAGCTAGGGTATTTTCAATAACCTCATATGCATGTGAAAGTTGGATAGTGAATAAGGAAGGCCATAGAAGAATTGATGCATTTGATTTATGGTGTTTGAGGAGAATATTTAAAGTGCCACAGACTGCCAAAAGAACAAATAGATCTGTGTTGGAAGAAGTACAGCCAGACTGCTCCCTGGAAGCCAGGATGGTCAGACTCCATCTGTCATACTTTGGACATACTGTCAGGAGGGACTAGTTACTGGAAAAGGATATCATGTTTGGTAAAGTCGAGGGTTGGAGAAAAAGAGGAAGCCCCCCAGCAATATGGATTCGCACAGTGGTAGCATCAGTGGACTCAAACTAGCAATGATTGTGAGGTGCAGACTTGATGGCACCTATCACAAGCTCTCTATTTAGAGATTTTACTATCTGCTCATCCCATTTCTGGTAATTAACATAGAATGTTTCCATATGTAAACCTTTTCTTGACATTTTATAGTAGTAGTCTCATATATTATTTGTTCTTTTGATTTATTTCATTCAGTATGATGTCTTCCTTGTTGTGAGATCTTTTGTGGACTGTTTTTCTTTAGCATTGCATAGTATTCCCTTGTGCTTATGTACCATAGTTTGTTTATGCAGTCATCCATTGATGACACATAGATTGTTTCCATCTTGAGTATGGTGGGGGTGTGCCATGGAGTTGTTTCTGAGTATGTATATATCTATTTCTAGCTTTTTGATGAAGCACCATACCACTTTCCATAGTGGTTATTTCATTTTACATTCCTCTCAGTAGTGTAAGAGGGTTCTATTCTCTCCACATCCTTGCCAGCATTTGTTGTTTTTGGTCGTTTAGAACTTTGCTATTATCGCTGAGATGAGATTACATCTCACTGTTTTGATTTGCATTTCTCTAATGTGTGGCACCATAGAATAAGTGCTCTATGACAAGTAGTTTTGAACCACAAGGTCGGTGGTTCAAACTCACTAGCTGCTCCTTGGAAATCTTACACAAGATTGCTATGGGTCAAAACCGACTATAATGCACTATCAACAACAATGGCTAATATGAAGAGCCCTGGTAATGTAGTGGGTTATTAGTTGGGCTGAAAATTGCAAGGTCAGCAGTTTGAAACTACCAGCCATGCTGTGTTAGAAAGATGAGGTTTTCTGTACCTGTAAAAATCTACAGCCTCAGAAACCTTATATAGTGCCCACTGAGTCAGAACTGGCTCCATGACATACAATCACTACCACCAATGGCTAATGCAGCCCTGTGGGATAAGAACTGGACTGTTAACCACAAGGTTGGCAGTTCAAACCCACGATTTGATCCTCAGAAAACCCTAAAAAGCATTTAACAACAATAACAAATGGCTAATGATGGAAGAATTTCTTTATATGTTGTTTAACTACCTAAATCTCTTCTTTGGTGAAGTCTTTGTTCATTTCTTCTTTTAGTTGCAGGATCCTATAAGCTTTAGAGATTAGTTCCCTGTTTTCTCCTCAGTCTTTAGTTTTCTTTTTCACTCTTTTGGAAATGCTTTTTGATGTACATAAGTGGTTAATTTTTAGGAGGTCCCCATTATCTTTTGTTCCCCATTATTTATGTTCCCCTATTTGACCTTTTTTTTTGCAATGTTGGATAGTCTATATATGCCATAAATGAGGCCCTTAAGTTAGTCCTGGTATGGTGTTGTGGGTTAATGCACTGGACAGCAAAGTCAATTTAAACTGTAAGTTTGGTGGTTCAACTTCACCAGCCTCTCCTCAGAAACCTTATACAGGGTCGCTATGAGTCTGAACCGACTAGATGGCACTTAACAAAATTAGCTCTTATTTTTTTAAAATGGTCTTTACAGTTTTAGATTTTACATTGAGTTCTTTGATCCATCTTGGGTTAATTTTTACATATGGTGTGAGGAATGAATTCTGTTTCATTTTCCTGCAAATGGATATAAAATTTTGCCAGCACCAGGTATGGTAGGTGTGGTTGGTACTGGAAATGTGGTTGCTACCTCCTACCTAATGGGCCAAAAACAAACAAAAAAAAAGGTGAAAAAGGTTGAGCAGGAGCTGGTATAGCACATGCCCACAACCACAGTGGCAGTAGGTGTGTAGTGTCGGATCCATGGTAGTGTGCACTGTTGTCCACAGAGACAGCGGATATGTATTGCCCATCATGGAGGCAGTGGATGTACAGCTCATGATCTATGGGAGTGTGTACTCTCAACCTCTGGGGAAGCAGTATGGTTTATTTGTGCATCATTTTGCTTTTTTCCTTTAATTCTTTGTCTATTGTTTCCTTTAATTCTTTGAATTTGCTTAATATTATGTTTTTACATTCTTCTTAAGGCATGCTGGTGGTGTAATAGGTTACATGTTGGGCTACTATTACAAGGTCAGAAGTTTGAATTCACTAGCTACTCTTTGGAAGAAAGATGAGACTTTCTGCTCCTGTAAGTATTTAGTCTTGGAGATCCTATTTGTGTTGTTGTTGTTGTTAAGTGCCATCAAGTCAGTTCCAAATTGTAGTGATCCAGTATATGGTTTTCATAGAGTGGCTGTTTAGTTTGAACCATAGACCTTGTGGTTCAAACCAACTTTGCCTTCCAGTGCTTTATCCCCACAACAACTTATTCTTTCTATCTTTTTGTTGTTCAGGTTTCTAGAGATGTATGGAATCCTGGAGTGGTGCTGTAGGATGAGCACTGGATTCAAGGTCAGTTTGAGGGGCAGTTCAAACTCACCAGCATCTTCTTGGAAACTCTATAGAAGGTCACTATGAGTTGGAATTGACATAACGGCATTTATAACAACAACAGAGATGAATGGTCTTGCCTTTATCTTGATTATTTGGATGGACCATATTTACATTTATTGTTGTGTTTTGTAATTGTTTGTTGAAGGTGGGTCATTAGAATTTTAGAAGATGCTACATTTCTCACTTTTTTCTAATAGCCAGTGTTTCCCACACTGCAAAAATCCCTAGCTATGCAGTATGCAGAACTTTTCACACATTACTTATCATTTATTCTCTTTCTCTGTGACTACACCCTAGGTCTCTGAAAAGGCTCAGAAAGTCAAGACCAAAGTTTTAGTTTTGTGTGTCTCTCAAACCAAAAGGCAGAGAACACATGCTAATAAATCTGTCCACCAGGTGGCACAGAGTTCTTCTTCTTCTTTTTTTTTTTTTGGGCATGTGTTATTGCTCTCTCTCTTGTTTTGTCATTTATGTTAGTTTGCAACCCCGAGAAATGATCAGGAATTTTACACCATATGAACTACCAGTGACATTCAGTGAAACCTTTTGTCCTATTTTGGAACATAGTCCCTGGATTTTAAAGGGTCACTTATCTTTTAACCAGAGATTAAGAAGCACTTTTAGTGCTCTGGTAAACTGTGCAATCATTCCTGAATGTTGGGTGGAGGAGGGATAGACACATTCCAATGATGCAACAAGATTTATACCATTAGTTCTGGTCAGATTTCAGGGTCTTTTTTTCTGTGCACAGAGAAGCTATGGATTTTCTAGGGAAGTGGGTTTTACTGAGTCCATCAGTGTGCATTCCCTGATGCAATATCTCTGAATCCCTAGCATCATGAGAGTTAGGAGCCAGGGGAGTGGGTGAAGAGCTTCTCCTACTATGGTGGTGGCAGTTGTGTGCTGTGGAGTCGATTCTGACTCATAGCAACCTTGTGTAGAGTTTCCAAGGCTACAAATCTTTATGGGAGCAGAAAGCCTCATCTTTACTTTACAAAACAGCTGGCAGTTTTGAACTCTATTGATTTGTTTTCATCTTCAGGTCCTTACTGCTGCACTATGCTCACCAATTTAGAGTTCCTCTGGACTCATAACAGGACAAGGATATTAAAAGTACCATGGACTTCCAGGAGAACAAACAAATTTATGTTGAAAGAAGTATGCCAGAATACTCCTTAGAAGCCAGAATGGCAAAACTTTGTCTTTGACATTTTGGACATGTTATCAGGAGGGATCAATCCCTAGAGAAGGATAGCAAGGTTGTAAAGTGGTGGGTCAATGAAAAAATGGCTTGAATTTCTGGCAGTTTTTCTGTAGATGTACTTTTGCAACCATTTTTGTATTATCTTAGGCAAAAGCTTACTTGCATGTGATATTAATGATATTGTTCTATGATTTTTTGCATTACATTGGTTCAACTCTTGGCAAAAATATGAATGTCTTCCAATCAGTTGGCCAGCTCACTGTGTTCAAAATTTCTTGGTATAGATAAGTGAGTTCCTCTAGTGCTGTATCAGGTTGTTGAAGCATTTAAATTTGTTTTCCTTCACTTCCTGGACCCTTGTTTTCACGCTAATGCCTTTAGTGCAGCTTAACATTCTTCCTTCAGTACTATTGATTATTGATCATATGCTAATCATTGAAATGTTGGAACATTGACCATTTCTTTTTGGTACAGTGACTCTGTGTATTCCTTCCACCTTCTTTTGATTCTTTCTGCATTATTAAATATTTTGCCCATATAATCCTTGAGTTTTTCCTTCAGTTTTTTCAGCTTTAGAAATCCTGAGTGAGTTTTTTCTTCATTTTTAATTTTCTAACTCCAGGTATTTGCACATTTTGTCATAATACTTGAGTTTATATTTTTGAACTGCTGTTAGAAGTTTTCTATTTAGGCCTTTATTTTCTCATTTCCTCCATCTACTTTAGCTTTTTCTATTCTAAAAATCAAATTTCATTGTCTCTTCTGATATAAATTTTTTTTTAATGTCAAAGTTCATTTAATTTTTAAGACTACATCCGTCAGTAAATGTAGTTTCTTAGTAACATCAGATCAACAAAGCATCCCTACTTCCTATTCATATGCTATTCTTACCCAGCAGTCCTAAAGATGAAAACTGTTAAGAAAACAAATTACATTTTACAATCTGGTTGCTCTGCAATTAGTAATGACAAGTTACAGCACAAAGGCTTTTTTCAAATGTGTAAATAAAATTTTCATTACTCCACATACAGCATTCCACAAGTAATAATTTGTAAAATGAGACTTAGTCTATATTGGCAGGTTAAATATTCTTCCAGCAACATTTTAATAAAAATGGACCATTCCATAAAATACCTACTGCATGCCCATCAACAAAAGAGAACCATAAAAAAATAGAAAATGTATCACATGGCTATGATTTAAAGGAAAAAAACCCAAAACTATCAGACACTGAAGCACATCAACAAAGTATAATTAAAGTCTCATTCTTTCTTATGGAGTATTATCATGAATCAGATTATATACAAAAAAATAAAACAATACAAATGCTGAAATATTTCCTCATTTGCCAAAAGACTTTGCTAGAAGCATCTGTTCTCAAGACATTCCAGTTTGGGAATCAATTTCAGAGTAAGGCACAACAAATGTTAATAAAAGATAGAAAGTAGAGGGATTCTAAAATTCACCAAATACTCTGATCTTGATAAGACAAATTTAGTGGGTCCCTCCCCGCCCACCTTTCACAATTGTCAAGAATGGAATTAAATATAAATAGAAGGCACAGCAGTTTTGATGCTTTTTCCTTTGTGTTGTTATTCAGATTGGAGGGATTTTTATTTTATTTTATTTTTTTTGGTTTTTGTTTTGAGTTTTACAAATAGAAGTTAAATATGGAAAAACTTTACTTCAAAGAATTTTTGCTGTTCAATAAAAGAGCATATAGGTTGCATTCTAGACATTTAAAGCTTATGGCACAATTTAAATATTAATGGTAAAAAAACTGTAGGTTTTGACATTGTTGTGTGATAGCAAAAGAGCAAACCTCTAACACTTTTTATTCCATTTTTAATCACACCAATAAGAACCAAAATTGCCAGTTTTCCCAATGGCAATTTCTCCACACCAGAAGATGACTGTGAGAAGAAGAAATCATTTCAGCTCCTCTCGGCTTCAAAAATTTTATGCAATCCTGTATTTCTTACAAGTTTTTGAAACATGTAGAATATTAGTAAGAAACATTCAAATTAATGAGACGTACCAAATGTCAGTAATAAGCAATACACAGTCCTTTGAGGAAAATGGTTGTTAAAAAAAATCCAGTCTGCATAAGTAAGGAAATTCAGTATTTTTTTTTCCTTTCTTCTCTAAAAATCCATTTTCCCAAAATATTCCACAAAATTGGAAGTGAAGGACTAAAAGATCAGGAAAGGAAATGTAGGATGCAGGCACACACAACATTAACACAAAAAGGCATAAAAGTGTACAAACTTAAGTAGTTTATAACAGATTAGGGTCATACTCCAAGAGACCAAAGACTAGGTGAAGAAATTCACCCCTCTGCAGGAATTAGAGTTTGTACTGTTGATGATGACCAATGAAGAACTCACTGCCTTGGAGCAATGCCCATTCCTACTCCAAGTCCTTATTTTTGCACTATGCGTCCACAGAGAGGGCCTCTCATTTTACCACCCAGCCCACCTTGAAGGCTTCCAGGTGTCTGCAGGTGGTTGTTGTGAAGGTCCTTTCCCTGGAGGTTCTAGTTTTTGCTTACACATTCAGATGGACTTCATCTCAAACATGGTTGGCGTATTGCAAAGAAAACTGAACAGGTTCAGAGTCATCTGAAATTGGGCGAGTTCCCACCACTGTTAATGTATAGCTTCACCACATTTCCATAATTTTGAAAGACATCTTTAAGCTCTGGATTGTCCACTTCATGAGGCACGTTGCCAATACAGAATTAGTGACTGTCAGGGTGTCTCACAGTTCTTCGAGGTTCAGTATCACCTTGCTCACCAGCCTAACAAATTGTCCTAGGGTCCCTCTGTGGAGGAATATTTATTTGTTGTTCCTACACCATTTGATCCCTCTGAGGTCTCTGAGGTGGAATCTGAGATTCAGGCTTAGACTCTAGACAGGTCTATGAAGTTGGAGCTTTAATTACATGACCTGGAACAGCTCCATTTGGAGGAAGGTTTTTACTGGTCACAGATGCCCAAGAGATGCTTAAGCCTTCCTATGTGGTCTGAGCTATGTCTGCAAGTGGTTGCAAGAAAACTTCTGAGAATCCTCAGAAGCACTTTCTTCTAATACTAGCTCAGGCATCTCCTCTTGGATTTCAGATATAGGTTCTTGCTCTGGTTCAGCAACAAGTTCCTCTAAATGTTCTTCTAAGTCATTGCTGACAGTCTGATCATAGAAACTTCCAGCATTATTAGGTACCACTTCTGGTGTCTGGTGTCTTCTATACCTCTTCCTCAGATTGCTCCTGAGGTTCAGTGACAAAACCACCAAAGACTTCATCTTGATGTGTGAATATATCATTATGAACATAGAACTTATCTGCAACAAGCTCTCAGGAGCAAGGACAAATATCTGTGTAAATTTCCTCAAGGCTTGGTTGTTATTAGAGAGCAATCTTATCACATGAACCACCACACCATCTTTTAAAGTAGCATGAGCATCAACATGACAAGTCTTAGTGTGACCATTGTTTTTTGACATCAGTTTCCTATGGATTTCTTTTTGTCCATAGATTGCATCTGCTGGTTTTCCATTTAAATCAAATCCTCTGTGGAGGTAAGTAGAGTTCGTT
>NW_006408551.1:1251314-1257679 GCF_000296735.1 Chrysochloris asiatica | reverse complement strand
GTAGAATTTTCATGTTTCTTTCCTCCATTTTTTGATATCTACTCTTGAATTTTTCTATATTTAATATATATTATATATTTTTAGACACTATAGGTATCATCATAGTATTTGCTTCACATAACCCACATATAAAGAGAAACTGAATAGGTTTCTGCTTTGACATTATGATCTCATTTTCTATAGCTGGATTGAGTCTGTTGCTATTTTTACTTTTTTCCCTCTCTCTCCAAGGACCTTGTCTTGGATGAGGACTTTTGGCCAAGTAGATTATTACATTTTAAATTCATTAGAGACTTTTGGCTTGGACCTCTTTTATTGAGTTATTTTCTGCACACTAGTTGCAGGTGGAGGAAGTAAATAGGGTCTTTAGTACAGAAATCATTTTGCCCTGATAATGCCGAACACTCATGTTTACAGAACCAGCAAGGCTTCTTAATTTTCTTTGTCTTTTGAAATTAATTTCTTTTCTTGAAATTATCCTGATTTCACAGAAATAATTTCTAATTTTAATTTGGATATTACAAATACTGGAGTCGTGCATATATTTATGGTGAGTATAGATTTCTGAGGGCAGGAATAACTTAGATTCAGCCACTCTCACAATATTATTCAACTCTGAAGTCCACTTAGGGCATCCTGGTATAGCTTCCAGGGGAAATCATGAGGCATGTCAAAAGTAAGTACTGGGCTGACTTTTAAGTTTTTGGAGTTTATATTAACTTTATGAAGAAGACATTTCTGATGATGTTTTCCTCTAGTAAAGTAAATAAATGATTAGTTTCAAGATAGTTATAACTGACTTTATCTATAAAGTATATAAACATTCTTCAGAATAATTTTATACATCATCCAGTGGGTGGAATTCCAGGTACCATGATTAAATTGACAGAATAACAGCCACATCTCTTCTTATATTTCCGTCTTTCCTTTTGTGTCTCTGTCTCTGTTAATCTCTCATATTTTCTTATTAAATATCTATCATCTGTCTTATACATCTATCTAAACTTAGACAAATCACCTTTTATGTGCTTGATAGCCATAAGTGACTAACAGCTAAGGTATTGAGTAGTGGAGGTCTAGAACTTTGAATGAAGACAACAAAGAATTTAATAGACCACTATATCTAATTAGGTTACTAAAATAATAGCTATTAGTTTGTTATTGCCCCAGATCCAGAAGGGCTGTGTACTTGGTCTTTGGTCTTATTATAATGTTGATAGGTTAACTGATTAGAAAGAAACTGTATTAAAAGAGAGAAAATCAATTACGTGTTTTGCAGATAAGGCAGGGAGGAAAATTTAGTGAGTATTTGGTCATTTTTTCATCTTCATCAGAGTGGGTATAGTTGTCATTTAAAATATAGTTTGAGAGACACTAAAAACAAAACAAAACCAGCCATTGTGAAATAGTTTTTTTTGCCTACCTTTCTCCTAAAATGCTTTCAAACCACAAGTAAAATCCTACTATTGTGAATGATTCTTTTGTTGATATTTAATATAGCCTGTTAAAAGGATTCCAGTTGTGAAAGTATTAAATCTTATTAATTCAGCAAGTATTTGTTAAGCCCCATCTATATTATTAATTATAAGTATGCTCGATACTTGTCAGTGCTGGATAAAGGGGAGAGTATATGTTATTTGGAGTCCTGGTATAGCGCTGTGGGCTAATGCGTCAGACTGCAAATTCATTTGAACTGCAAGGTTGGTGGTTCAAGCTCACCAGCAGCTCCTTGGAAACCATATATAGGGTTGCTATGGGTTGGAATCAACTCGACGGCACTTAACAACAGCAACATATGTTATTTAATTTCCTTGTTCACATTGACTTTATATCTTAGCTGATATTAAAGAAAGAGAAACATTATATCAGGTAATGAGGATTATTCAGAACGAAATTTCAAAAAATCTGATGTAACATGAGTGAGTGGATGTGAGAGGCTATTGATCAAATTTGGTGGCTAGGGGAGAGGTTAATGAGCAGATAATAATTGAGCTGAACCCATTGTGACAAGAAGGATCCTGGACTCTGCAGAGACAGAAGTCCAGTCCAGGCAGAGGGCACGGTATGTGCAAGTTGGGTTACTTTGAAGATCTGAGAGTATAACAATGAACTAGGGTGTGTGTGGTGAACAAAAGTGAGAATTATAAGTAGTGGTTAGTAGACTGTGGTTCAATTTATGATAGAAAGTTATTATTGTTTTTCACATTAGGGAGGAAGTTGGCCTGATGTAGATTTAAAAACAGTCCTCCCAGCTGTCATACTAGAAATAGTAGTTGGGAGCAGGAAGGAAAACAGAGAGATGGGTTAAGAGAGATGGGGTTTTGGAGAATTTATGAGCTGTCTTAGGGAGATTTCAATGTAGAGCAGAAAGTATTTGCTTATGTACTGGATGTTGAAATGAGAGGAAGGAAAGAACTAAGTATATCACTTAAATTTTTGATTTCAGCAACTGAGCAGATGCTGCTGCTATTTTTTTTGTTCAATGTGAGAGTAAAGCTGGGTGGAGAACTCAACAGGTCCTATTTCTGTATATTAAATTTGAAATAAGTATTTGACATGCAAATGAATACTTTTTTGTTGTTGTTAAGTGCCATCACGTCGGTTCAGACTCACAGTCACCCTGTATAGGGTTTCCAAGAAGCGGCTGGTGAGTTTGAATTACTTTATCCCATAGCACCATACCACAAATCCAAAAGAAAATCAAGTATGCAATAATATATTAGGGCAAGTAAAAATTATTGCTACTAGGTTTCCAGTTCATACTCTAAACTAAACGTGTTTAAAGATGTTCTGTGATCAGTCGATGACTGCAGACAAGTTCTTTCAGTAACACACTTGTTTTAGGTTCATTTATTAGTTTTCCAAAAAAGGTGTAATCAAAACTATGGCATTCAAGGGGATATACAGGGCCAGTTAAATTCAATGCAGAGAGGTCAGTTCAGAAAGTGTGATAATTGTTTTTTAGAGGACTCCTAAGGGGTGTTCTTGATAGATTTTCTCAAAGGACACAGGATCACCACAGGGCTCATGATGAGAAAGTTTTAATAATATTGGAAACTGCATTGGTGAGTAAAAGAGCAAAGTTGCACTGAGGAATGTTAATCCATAATGACAATGCATCTGCTCATTCTTCATGGGTAACAAGGATTGTCCTAAGAGAATTTGATTGGAAATCCTTACCCTAGCCACTCAGCTTTGTTGTTTTGTTAAGTGCCATCTAGTAGGCTCAGACTCATAGCGGCCCTATATAGGATGTTGAGCATGCAGCCGTGATAGACCCTCTTCTGACTTCTTTTTGTCTCCTAATCTAAAAGAACATTGAAAATAACCTAATTAAATTTCCTCCAAGATACCAAAAACTTCTGTTTGACATGGTGTAAATTGTCAAGTGCACAATTCTTTGGGGAAAGTTAGAGAGATTGAAACACCACCTTTAGAAGTGTATAGGCTGGGGTTGGAGGATATGTTGAAAACAGCTTTACATTTTTGTATTTTATTTCATAAATGCTTTAGGGCTTTGTAATAATGCTTTATGATTTTTTCTTTTATATACATTCATATATATACATATTTAAGGAGCCCTGGTAGCACAGTGATTAAGAGTCAGACTGTTAATCTCACAGTCAGCAGTTTGAGATTACCAGTGGATTCATGGGAGAAGTATGAGGCCTTCTGCTCCTATAAAGATTTAAAGCCTTGAAAACCTTATACAGGTTTGCTTTGAGTCTAAACCAATTCTCTGGCACGTAACCACCACCATATACGTATTTTAGTTTCATTAAGATTTGGATGGCATTTAAATCTTATGACCGGACTAGATCACACAAGGAGTGAACGTAGTCATGAAGACCAGAGGTCTCAGGATGAAGGCATGGGCAGCCATTAGTAAGTGAGTTAGGTATAGGAGAAAGAAACTAAAAAGCCTCAATCAGTGAGTGAAGAAGGAAATCAGAAGACTGTGGTAGCAAGTATTTGAGGATACAATATTTAAATGTAGTTGAGAAACTGAAAAAGATGAAAATTGAGATGCATGTACTCAATGTGATAAAAGCAAGGAAACTGGTGACTTTGATAAGATGAAATTAGTTTTTGATAGCATAATAGGGTGGAATGGCAGACTGAAATAGGAAGGGTGGATAGAAAATAACACATTTTTCAGTGAATGCTGGTAACTCTTAGGAGAAAATTTACTACTGAAAAAAGTGGAAAAAAGAGATAGGCAGTAAGTGGCAGTGGAAGGTTTTCTGTTTTAACTTTTTATTTGGCAATAATTTCAAATTTACAGGAAATTTACAAAAATAAGATTGGTACCCAAAATACACAAATACTATGATTCTCCTATAATTAACATTTTATTTTTTAATTTGCTATATATCCATCATCATGAAAATCTTTCTGGTCCATTTGAGGGTACATAACATACATTATTGTATAACCTTAACCTTAACCCTTCATCAACTTTCCCCTATATAGTTTAGTACACATATCCTAACTATAGAGGTATTATATAACCATAGTATAGTTACCAAGTCCAGTAAATTTAATATTATAGAATGATTTTATCTAATTTGTCATACATATTTCAATTTAGTCGATTGACCCAGTGATGTTCCTAATACAGCGTTTTATCCCTCTAATATAGTATTCACTAAAAAGTCAGATACTTTGTTGCATTTAGCTGTCATGAGAAATATGTGTTTGAAACCCTATTTAAATTCTTTTGGGTTCATCGATCATATAGTAGATCTATATTTAACCATTTTCTTTTTTTGAGGAGCTGCCAAATTGTTTTCCACAGTGGCTATATCATTTCTCAATCCCACCAGCAATAAATGATTATTTCTTTTTCTCTACTCCTCTCTAACACTTTTTCAGTTTACCTGATCGTAACCATCCTTCTAGGGGTCAAGTGGCATAACACTTAGGCTTTGAATCGAATTTTCTTAGTGGCTAATGATATTGAGCAAGAATCCCTGGTAGTGTAATGGCTTATGAGCTGGACTGTTGATCACAAGGTCATCAGTTCAAATCGACCAGCCACTTTGTGAGAGAAAGATAATGCTTTATGCTTGTACAAAGATTTAAAGCCTTGGAAAACCTATACAAGGTTGCTATGAGTCAGATGTGATTTGGTGGCACATAACCAAGCAACCAATGATATTAAGCATCTTTTCCTGTGATTTTTTTTTGCCATTTGTATCTATTTGTAGAAATATTTATCAGAACATTTATTTATTTCAATTGGGTTGTTTTTCTTTTTGTTGTCCAAATGGTAGCTTTTCTTTTGTAAAAATAAAAAAAGTATATATATTCTGGAAATCAAATTTTTATATGATTTTCTTTTTTATGTTTGTGACTGGTATTTTCAAACAATGCAGTCTACCTCCAACATCCCCGACGTTTTTTTTGTTTTTTGTTTTTTTTCAAAATAATTCCCTCTTTTTGTGTTTGTCTGATGTTTCACCATGATTAGACTTAGGCTCTGCATTCTTAACTAGAATACTCAATATGTGACATTGTATTTTTTCAGTGGAACACAGTTGGAAGTGCATAGAATTGATCTGCTTTTCACTGGTAATATTAATTTTGATCACCATATCAGAGTATTTAAAATTCCTTCATTGTTTGATTACTGTTTTTGTCTTGAAATAATAAGCAGTCTATGAGAAACCATGCATACTGTGTTATCAAAATTTTACTGTGCGTTTAACATCTCATCTCTTTATAGATCTTGTCTGATTCAGGAGTTACTACTCTGATTGCAAAAGGCTGATATCCAACTCCATCTCTCCCCTTTCTTCACATCTGCCAGTAGGTTCTTGGAATTCTACTGTAAGCAAGTGCTCTCTTATGAATTATTATCAGTATAGAATATGAAATCTTATTTTCAGTAGCTTATAATTCTACTGTATTGAATCATTTTGGTGTTCAAATTGTCCCATATTTGGTTGGTAGGAGTCCCTTGACTTAGCCTCTCTGCACCATGTGACATGCCTCCTTTTTTACATTTGAGCACTTTTTATATTCTGGCATAAGAAGATGTTCTAGGCTCATTCTGTACCTTCCTTGCTTTTCTGATTTTCTTTAAGGAACATTGGTTCATTTGAATTGGGAGAATTGAGATAAAATTTTTGGATTAATTTCTTGTTGCTTTAGTCTTTTTTCTTAGAGTTTTTGGGGACTGAGGAAATATATGCATGTGTGATTTGCATCCAACATACAAATATACACACATATATATACAAATATGCATATGCATAGACACACATGTGCACACAAAGATGTGTACACACTTACATATACTTACTTTAGAAATTCTGAGTTTAAACTGAAATCTCTAATTTCAACCCAATTAATTTTGCATT
>NW_006408551.1:1249287-1251139 GCF_000296735.1 Chrysochloris asiatica | reverse complement strand
CAACTTGATGGCACTTAACAACAATAACAATAATAGATTTAAAGGGGGTGCTCATGGCTCTGTAAGATAATTATGGGAGTTTGAACAACAAAGTCACTGTTTTGAGCGCACTAGTCTCTTCATAGGAGAAAGATGAGTCTTCCTGCTCCTGCAAATATTTACATTATAATGTATCAGCATTGGATACATTATACTGAGTCTGTAAGAGTTGAATCTGACTCCATGGCACTTAACAACAACATGCATGTGTTATTAATTTGACATTCAACTGGGTTCTTTTGTTTTACTATGCCTTCAGTTTTAGTTTTCCCTCCCATATTTATTGATTGAATTTTATTTTGATTGTATGGATCATTGATTTTCTAAAAGTCAAAATTTTGTTATGTTTTCAGGAAGGACAACCCTCTGGAGAAGAACATCATGTTTGGTGAAAAGGAAGATCTTCAACAACTGCCATAGTGACATCAACAATGGGCTCAAACACAACAATTGTGAGAATGGCATGAGACTGTGCACAAAGTTTTCCTTTGTTGTTGTACTGAGGCTCACTATGAGTCAGACCCAATTTCATGTGACCTACCAAAGAGATAAGGAGCTCTGGTAGCGTAGTGGTTACGAGTCGGGCTGCTAGCCTCAAGGTCGGCAGTTCAAAACTACCAGCTGTTCTGTGGGAGAAAGATGAAACTTTCTGCTCCCGTAAAGATTTACAGCCTCGGAAATCCTGTGCAGGGTTACTATGAGTCAGTACTGACTCCACGGTACTTAACAACTACAACAATCAAAGAGATAGTATTGGTGTGGCACTGTGGGTTAATGCACTGGACTGCAAAGTTGGTTTGAACCATAAAGCCGGTGAGTCAAGCTCGCCAATTGCTCCTTTTCCTTGTACAGAGTTGATATGGTTTAGAACCAACTTGAGGCACTTAACAACAACAACCAACAACCAACAACAAGAAATCAAATAACATGAAATCTATATGCAGCAATTGAAACTGTATTATGGAAGTATCAGTTTCTAATGAGAAAGTTGCTTTTTAAAAACAATAAGTAGTCAATTATCAAAACATGTCTGTATGCTTATAAAATTAATCTAGAAAAGTGGAAGAAATTAGTCATGGAAGAAACAGAAATACACACACACAGAGAGAGAGCACATTACTGTAAGAGTTTCTTCTTCATGAGATGATTAGAGAAATTGGCTTCAGAAAATCAGAAAAATGCTACCAAATATGTATATAGCCTATTATGTAGTAAATACTATTATAAGCATGCTTCATGGTTTGTCTCATTGAAATGTCATGTACTTGTTCTTGCTAACTCCATTTGTAGATTAAGAAAATGGAAACAAGGAGAGATAATGATATTCATGATATAAATGATTGTCCAAAGTCACTTAGTTAGCAGATGACAAAGGTATGCTTTGAATCCAGAAAAACACAAAATCTTGGTTCTAGGGTACATGCACTAAATCCTTGTTCTGTCATGTATCACACTTCTGCCAAATTGCTATAGAGGTACTGTTGAGTCTATTCCAGCATGTTGCTGCTGTTAGGTGCCATGGACACAGTGCTAACTTATAGTGACCACATGCAAAACAGAAGGAAACAATGCCCTGTCCTATGCCAACCTCACAATCACTACATTTGAGCCCATTGATGTTGTCACTGTGCCAGTTGGGGGTCTTCCTCTTTTTCTCTGACCCTCAATTTTACCAAACATGATATCCTTCTCCAGGGACATCCTAAGTCTGAGAGATGAAGTCTGGTCATCCTGGCTACCCAGGAGCATTCTGGCTGCACTTCTTTCAACAAAGATCTATGTGTTCTTTTGGCAGTCCATGGTACTTTCAATA
>NW_006408551.1:1230860-1247927 GCF_000296735.1 Chrysochloris asiatica | reverse complement strand
CCTTCAATATCGTTGACTCTTGATCATATGTTACTTCTTGAAATGGTTGAATATTGAACATTTCTTTTTGGTACAGTGACTCTGAGTTTCTGTACTCTTCCATCTTCTTTTTATTCTTTCTGCATCCTTCAATATTTTACCCATTGAATCCTTCAAGATTTTAAGTTGAGGCCTGACTTTTTTCTTCAGTTCCTTCAGCTTGAGGAAGGCTGAGCATGTTCTTCCCTTTTGGTTTCTTACCTCCAGGTCTTTGCACATTTTGTTATAATATTTGACTTTTTCTTCTTGAACTGACCTCTGAAATTTTATATTAAGCTCATTTACCTCCTCATTTCTTCCATTTGATTTAGAATCCCTACACTGCAGAGCACGTCTCAGTCTCTTCTCACACCTATTTTGGTCTTTTTCTTCTTTCTTGTCTTCTAAATGAGTTTTTTTGCTTGCTTCCTGCCTGATGTTCTTGATATCAAGCAACAACTCTTCTGCTCTTCTGTCTTTATTGTCTATTGCATCAAATCTATTCTTCAGATGATGTGGGATATGCTCAAGGTCATATTATGGCTCTTGTGGACCTGTTTCAATTTTCTTCAGTTTCAGTCTGAATTTACATACAAACAATTGATGGTCTGTTCCACAGTCTGCCCACATCTTGTTCTGACTGATGTTATGTAGTATTTCCAGCATCTCTTACCACAGATGTAGTGAATGTAATTTCTGTGTATTCCATCTGGTGGAAGGTGTATAATCGTCTTTTATGTTGTTTAAAAAAGGTATTTGCAATTAAAAGGTCATTGATCTTGCAAGGTTCTATCATTCAGTCTCTAATATCGTTTCTATCACCAAAGCCATGTTTTCCAAGTACTAATTCTTCCACGTTGTTCTTAATTTTTGCATTCCTATCACCAGTAATGATTAATACATCTTGATTGTATGTTTGATCAATTTCGGACTGAGAAAGTTGGTAGAATTCTTCAAATTCATCATCACCGGCTCTTGTGGTTGGTGTGTAAATTTGAATAATAATGGTATTAACTGATCTTCCTTGTTGGCGTATGAATATTATTTTATCGCAGACAGCATTGTACTGCAAGACAGATGTTGATATGTTGTTTTGATGATGAATGTGATGCCATTCAATTCAACTTGTCATTCCTGGCATAGTAAACCATGTGACTGCCAGATTCAAAATGACCAATACCAGACTTTTTCAGCTCACTAATGCCTAGAATGGAGTCCTGGTATGGTGCTGTCGGTGAATGCGCTGGACTTCAAAGTCGTTTGAACCACAAGGTTTATGGTTCAAGCTCACCGGCCACTCCTTTGAAATCATATACAGAGTTGTTATGAGTCAGAACTGACTAGACTGCACTTAACAACAACAACAACGATGACTAGGATGGAGTCCTGGAGTCTAGGATGCACTCTTTTTATTTTTCATAACTTCAGTTTTCCTAGGTTCATCAATTGTACATTTCATGTTCCAAGTACTAATGGATTTTACAGCTGTTTCTCTTCTTTTTGTGTTGTTTCCCATCAGCAAATGACGGTCCTGAAGGCTTTACTCCATTCATGTCATCAGTCAACTCTACTTTGAGGAAGCAGCTCTTCCCCAGTTATATTTCGAGTGCTTTCCAACTTGAGGGACTCCTCTTCCAGCACTATATCTGACAATATTCTGGTGCTCTTCATCATGCTTCGATGCTCAATATTCTGATGATGACAGTGTTGCACTGCTAATTCATAAGGTTTTCAGTGACTACATTTTCAGAAGTAGTCTGTTGCTCTTTCTTCCTAGACTTTGCCAATACCATAGTTTGAATGCATCAGTTTTTCAGTCTTCTTTTTGTACTGACTAGCTTTCCCATGCAGATGAGATATTATGGCTTGGGTTATGTATACCTTAGGCATCAAACTTAAATCTTTTCCTTTTAACACTAAAGAGGTCTTTTGAAGCAGATTTTTTCAATACAACATGTCATTTGATATTTTGACTCTGCTTCCATATGTATTGATTGTTGATCCAAGTAAAATAAATCCCTGATAACTATTGGTAACTCCAGTATTTTCTCAGGTTATCATAACATTGCTTATTGGTCTAGTTATGAGGATTTTTATTTTTATTTTATGTTGAGGTGTTATTCATATTGAAGACTATAGTTTTTCGCCATCAGTAAATGCTTCAAGTTCTCTACAAGTTGTTCACTCCAGCTACAGTAATAGACATGAAACCAAAGCAGGTGGTGATATCTGTTATCTTTCAATTCTGTTTTCTCTCAAACTGTTTGAAGACCCTTTATATGTTACTCATTTTTTTGGTAAATTTATCTGCATTGAAATAATCTCTACTGTGAGTAAGATAGAAAATAAAGGAATAGCTAAACAACATAAAGTCAATGGTTGTTTTCTGGTAGAACTATACCTGATCTTTTAAAATTGATTAGTAAACTAGATGAAGAATTTGGAGTCCTTGCATATTATAATAGCAATCCTTAGTATATTCGAATTTCTGTCAAGTAGCACAGCTTGAAATGAAGGAATTTTGATATTTAGCTTTCAAGTACAAAACATTTTGGAAAATAATGAGAATATAATCTATGAGATTACACCACAAGTGACTAATAGCTATTCCAGTGGGGGGAAATCACATGCAAAGTATGGACTTTAAATGTAAACGGACCTACTGTTTTGAATTAGAGAAACTAGAACTTTTGAAACAATTTAGATAATGGTAATTTTCAAGAAAATTCTCCTGTAAACTTAGTTTTTCTGTAGTTCAATTCAGTGAAGTTTAAGAATGATGAGGAAATAATAGAAGAGAATGTATGTGAGTGGGATTAATTGGGTTTTAATTGGTCACTTTCTGATCCTGTTATATTTTGATATCATTCCTTAGATTTAATTTCAGTGAAGATCAAGCAGCAGTGTGAAGTCAGTGATGAGAAACAGCTCAACAATAACAACATTCATCATACTGGGATTGACAAATGACCCACAACTACAGATCTTAGTGTTCATCTCTTTGTTTGTTACATATATGTTAAGTATAATTGGAAATATGACCATCATTTCTCTCATCTTGGTGGACTCTCATCTAAAAACAGCCATGTACTTTTTTCTTCAAAATTTCTCCTTTTTAGAAATCATATTCACAACTGCATGTGTCCCCCAATACTTACACATCCTATCAACTGGGAATAGAACCATCACTGTCAAAGCATGTTTCACTCAGATATTTTTTATTGTCCTCTTTGCAGCTACAGAATTTTTTCTGTTAGCTGTTATGTCCTATGACCGCTATGTGGCCATCTGTAAACCCCTGCATTATGTGACCATCATGAATAGCAAAGTCTGCAAAATTCTTATCCTCTGTTGTTGGGTGTCTGGCTTATTGATTATCCTTCCACCTCTTGGTTTTACTCTCCAGCTGGAGTTTTGTGACTCTGTCATTGACCATTTTTTCTGTGATGCTTTTCCAATACTGAAGAATTCATGTTCAGATACGTGGTTCATAGAGCAGGTGGTTATAGCCTGTGCTGTGGTGACCTTCATAATGACCCTTGTGTGTGTAGTTCTGTCCTATGTATCTATCATTAGGATGGTTCTAAAACTGCCCTCTGCTGAGCAAAGGAAGAAAGCCTTTTCCACCTGTTCTTCCCACATGATTGTTGTCTCCATCTCCTATGGAAGCTGCATTTTTATGTATGTCAAACCTTCAGCAAAGGACGCAATGACCATTAATAAGGCCATTTCTGTGCTTGCTATATCTATTGCTCCTTTGTTGAATCCTTTCATTTATACTCTGAGAAATAAACAAGTGAAGCAGTCTTTCAATGACATCATCAAACGAATAGTATTTGTTTTAAAGAAAAAGTAGAATTTGATATTGGGATGTCAAAAAATTAATCTAAATTTAAATGAAAGCATGAATCATCTGAATGTAGATGGAAATCATGCTATCAGACATATGAGTGCTCTTGATGACAATTAAAGAGAGTTGAGAATGAAGTCTAAGAAGGGACTTTGAGGTACCCAGTTTAATGAAGATGGGCATTTCTCTGGCAAGTCCTTTTATCTTTTTCTAATATGCAACTAAAATAAGTCATCTTGGTTTGTGCCATTGAGTCACTGCTGTTTCATAATGATTCTATGTTATTGTTTTGCTAAGTGTCATGGAGTTGATTCTGACTCACAGTGACCCTGTGTAGGGTTTCCAAGGAGTGCCTGGTGGATTTGAACCTCCAACCTTGAGATGAGTAATCAAGTACTTATCCTACAGTCCCACACCAGGACTCCAGTGATCCTAGAAGACAAAGGAAAACTGTCCATAGGGTTTCATATGCTGAAATCTTTGTGGAATCAGATTACCAGACCTTTCCACCCATGAAGCTTCTGGTTACTTAGAAAAGCTGACCTTTCACTAGCAACTGAGTGCTTAACCATTGCACCACTAGTTTCTCAAATATTCATTAGTCATTAGCTCCATGTTTGAAAATTATCCTGGCCATGTCATTCTTCTTTGTGGTTCATTTCTTTTAAAGTCTCTTCCTTTGTCAGTAGGAAATACAAAGCTGGTTTCATCTTCAAATCACCCTAGGCAATAAATACTGCATGGATTTATAGAATATGATAACATTGTAGTAATCCTCTTCCCTTCCAATTTGAACTTATTAAAATATATAGTCAAAAAAGCAGCATAAACAAAAATGCAGCAACAGAGTCTTTAAAGAAACTGATGAACTTCCTCTTCTGAGTAATTATTCCAAGTAGAAAATCTAGATGCAAGAAAAAATCATTGGCTTAAGGGCATCAGATTGCTGCTGAAGCAACAAAAAGCAGAGGGATCAAGAGTCTGCAGAACATAGAACCATGGAAGGGAGAACTGAATTTGCATAGTTGCTTTTGTCCTTGGTAGCTTTTCAGATTCATGACTGTGGTAGATTAAAGACAGTTGCCAATTGTTTCACATTTTCTCCATCAAATGGTGGTGTTTATTTCTTTTCCCTTTTAACTGTGTTGGCCCCAAGGCTTGCCTTTAGTCACTAGAATGTGGTAGAAGTGAAGTAAGGAGAAATCTTGTCAGTTTTCACTTTGATCTTTTGAAACTTTACTCTTTACTCTGAAGGAACTCAATGGCAATATGAGAAGTTTCAATACTTGAGAGTGTCAAGTCATGAGGATGCCCAACTGAGACCAGGAGAATTTTTGTGGAGGATGAGATCCATGAGCAACCTCATTTATTTTAGCTATCCCATCCAGACATATGATTTAAGAGGCAGGCTTGGAGAAACCATTTGGTCTGCCTTTAGACGATTCCAAATCTATTGGCAGCAACTATATGAGAGTACAGAGTGAAAACCAAAAAGTGGACTGAGAGCAACTTCTAGAACCATGAGAGATAATAAATTATATTAAGTCACTCAGATTTGAGGCTGTTTCTTATGTAATAATAACTCACACCATTTAGTCAATTCTGACTCATAGTGACCCTACAGGATGGTATAAAACTGCACTTTTGGGTTTCCAAGACTATAAATCTTTATGGGAGCAAACTGCCACCCATGGAGCAACTGATGGGTTTAGACAGTTGACCTTACAGAACTTTTGGTGCTATTGCAAGGCTAGATAAGCCATTTTTGACCCTTATAGTGTCTAGAATGCTTTACTGACTATGGAACAGCTTTAGATTGTGTAGATCAATGCAAACTATGGACAACGTTGTGGAGAATGAGTATTCTGGAACAGTAAATTGTGCTCATGAAGAACCTGTACATAGACCAGGAGGCAGTTGTTCAAACAGAAAAGGGAACACTGAATGGCTTAAAATTAGGACAGGTATGTGCCAGGGTTGTGCTTTTTCATCATATTTACTCAATTTGTATACTTAGCAAATAATCTAAGGAGCTGGGTTAGATGAAGAAAAATATGGCATCAAATTTGGAGGAAGACTCATTAACAACATGCGATATACAGGTGACAAAAACTTGCTGAAAGTGAAGAGTACTTAAAAGACCACAGCCTTTGGTTTGGGTTGCACCTCAGTGCAAAGAAAACAGAAAATCCTCACCTCTACACCAACAAATAGCATCACAATAAATGGAGAAAGGATTGAAGATGTCAAATATTTCATTTTGCTCATTTTGCTCATCATCAACACTCATGGAAGCAAAAGTCAAGAAATCAAATTATGTATCTCATTAGGCAAATTTGCTGCACAAGACCTCTTTAAAGTGTTCAAGAGCAAAGATGACAGTTTGAGGACTAAGATGTGCCTGACCCAAGCAATGGTATTTTCAATAAGTTCGTATGCATGTGAAAGGTGGACAATGAATAAGGAAGAGTGTGGAAGAATTGATGCATTTGAGTTATGGTGTTGTAGAAGAATATTAAAAATACCATGGACTGTCAAAAAAGCAAACCAATCTGTGTTGGAATAATTGATGCATTTGAGGTATAGTGCTAGAGGAGAATATTAAAAGTGCCATGGTCTGCCAAAACAATAAACCAATCTGTGTTGGAAGAAGCACAGCCAGAATCTTCTTTGGAAACCAGGATGGCTAGACTCGGCTTATGATACTTTGGACATAGTGTCAAGAGGGACCAATCCCTGGAGAAGGATATGATGTTTGGTAAAATGGAGGGTCAGAGAAAAAGAGGAAGTCTCACAACGAGATGTACTGGCACAGTGGCAGCAGTGACGGTCTCAAATGTAGCAATGATTGTGAGGTTGGCACAGGACCAGGCAGTGTTTCATTCTGTTTTGCATAGGGTTGATATGAGTAGGTGCCAAGTTGATGGCACTTAACAATGACAACACAGTGTCTAGAACACATGCCAATTCTTCAATATTTGGAATTTTGATTAGTGTACCTTTCTATATGTACAGTATGTTTCATAAAGGGTTAAACAAAACCTTTCAAATACCCTAAAAACATAGGCTTAAAAATAATGGGTAGAAAATTTATCTAGGTCAATTTAAAATATGTTACATTTTCAAAGGACATGATAGTAGATGGACGATAATAGAAAAATTTCTGTAATTGAGTCTAAATTCATTAAGAAAATCTCTGTTTTTAGTCATACTGTTAGGTGCCTGCCATTTTGTAAATTGTATCTAACTCACAAACCAATTTTATTGGTAATTTTTAATTCTCTGTTTTATAGGTAGAGACATTAATTTCATGGAAGGTAAGTAACTTAAAAGTGATGGACCCATGAATGAAATCTAATTCTATCTGGTTCTAGACTTGTATTAATTTCAGAGGGAGCTCCGGTAGCCTAGTCTAGCTGCTAACCTCAAGGTGAGCCATTCAAAACTCGGGAGAATATGAAGCTTTCTGCTCCCATAAAGATTTACAGCCTCGGAAAGCCTACACAGGACTGCTATGAGCGGGAACCAACTCCATGGCACACCACCACTTCCATTAATTTTAGGGCCTGTTAATGTTCAAGTGGAGCACATTTTGCCAAAATAATTTTAGGACTGACACAATAATTTTATATTTATGTAAATAAGCAAAGTTTAAATTGTGACATGAAACAAGCTTAGAACAATATTCTATACGTAAAGGTCAAAGACAAAATTAATTACTTGAGATATGCTACACACTATTTGAATGTAAGAATTTTTAGATGCTTTTTCAAAAGTTTCTCCTACCCTCTGAATTATTTATTACATGCTGTGTCCAAAAAACACTGAGACTTTTCCTTTATTCCACCAGACACCCTGCCTGAGAGTGCATTTCTTTTTCCTGGTCAAAGGGTTTCTTTGTCCCCAGTGATTGGGAAATGAAGAAAAAGAGGGTACATAGTTTTTACAACCAAATATTTATAAATTTTACTGAGCTTTCCTTCAAGTAGTGTTTTTATCAAGTAGTGGCCCAGGATTAAATTTAGCTACAGTCTCCATCAGTGGATGCTGTTAGATGTATTCCAGTAAAGTAGTCAGAATAATATTGATAATGGACTATACTTTTTGTTCAGCCTTCAGTAACACAACTTCCTATTTTCCCTTTATTGATAGGACAATTCTGGGTTAATTTTGATTAGTATTCTATGAATGATTTTTTTTTTTTTAACTTTACTGTTTTTGATGTGATTTATCCTCAGGTACTCAAAATATATTTGATACTTCTAAAAAGTATCAACTGGAAAAAAAAAAAAAAAAAGATCTGGTATGGCACTGTAAGAAAAGAACTGGACTGTTAACCCCAGGTCAGTAGTTCAAATTCACCCACCACTCGTTAGAAATTCTATATGGGTCGCTATGAACTGGAGCTGACTCAGTGTCACTTAACAACAACAACAGTAGGGGTAGAGTCTTAGATATGACACCAAAAGCAAGACAAGTAAAAGAAAAAGTAGATGACTAGAACTTCGTGAAAATAAATTGTTTATCAAAAGACTATCAACAAAGCGAAGAGATACCTACCTAGCGAGAGAAAAAAATTTCAGAACCATGTATCTGATATGGGTTTTATATCCAGAATACATAAAGAACTCCTGCAACTTAATGTCAACAACAACAAAAACAAAGAATGCAATAAAAAAAATGGGCCCAAAATGACATAAGACATTCCACAAAGGAAGAAATAGAAATGGTTAAAAATTACCTGAAAATATGCATGTTTTCATTAGTAATTAGGAAATTGCAAATGAAAACCACAATAAAATTATTTTTTACCCTTACTAGAAAGGAGTGAAACAAATGAAATTTGATATCTTTGGCATTGGTGAACAGAAATGGACAATCATATGGTGTGGCACTGTTGAATAAACACTTGGCTGCTTGCTGCAAGGATGGCTTTTCAACCTACCAGCCTCTCCTTGGAAACCCTATCCAGGGTTGCAATGAGTCTGAACTGATCTAATGGCACACAATACCTACAGCAACATGATTTTCTAGGATAGGAATGACAAATTCAAGAGGGATGGTGTCATATTCACTGTCAAAAAGAGTATGTTAAGATCTTGAAGTCTATGTGGTCTGTGATAGGATCATATCTACATACCTTAAAGGGAGATAAATTTGAATAATAGTTGTGTAACAACTATTATTCAAATTTATCCACAAACCACTAGATATTAAAGGCAATGATAAAGAAATTGAAGAATTCTACCAACATCTTCAGTCTGAATTTGAAAAAAACATGCAATCAAGATGCATTAATAACTATTTGTTATTGGAACAAATAAGGTGGATGCAAAGAGGAAGGATCAGCAGTTGAAAAATATGGTGTTGGTGAAAGAAATGAAGCTGAAGATTGCATGATAGAATTTTGCAAGACAACTTCTTTATTGCAAATACCTTTTCCAAAAACATAAAGTGACTATACACGTGGAACTTGTCAGATGGAATACACAGCAATCAAATTGAAAATATCTCTGGGAAGAGATGATGGAGATGCTCAATATCATCAGCTAAAACAAAGTCTGGGACTGACTGTGAAACAGACCATGAATTGCTCCTATACAAGTTGTGGCGTTGTGGGCTAATGCGTCAGATTGCAGTTGTTTGAACCGTAAGGTCGGTGGTTCAAGTTCATCAGCTGCTCCTTGGAAACCCTATGGGTTGGAATTGACTTGACAGCACTTAACAGCAACAACATACAAGTTGCTAAAGTCAATGTAAGAAATGATGAAGTGAAAAGGCTGAACAGAAATTTTCAAAGGGCAGCTCAAGAAGACTAAGTATTATAATTAAATGTGTTAGGATTTGGAGTTAGGAAACCAAAAGTGAAGAACACACTCAGTATTTCTCAAGCTGAAAGAACTGATGAAGAAATCCAAGTCTTGTCTGTCAAGTTGTTGTACTGTGGTGGCTTACATGTTGGTAATGATTCTGGAAGCTATGTCACCAGTATTTTAAACATCAGCAGGGTCACACGTGTTGGACAGGTTTCAGCTGAACTTCCAGACTAAGACAGACTAGGAAGAAGGAGAGATGGAGTACATCTGAAAATTAAGTCACCGAAAGTCTTATGAATAGCAGTGGAACACTGTCAGCATCAGAGTACTGAATATTGAAACATGATAAAGAGCATTTAAATATTGTCAGATATAGTGCTGGAAGATGAGCCACTCAAGTTGAGAGATACTCAAAATGCGACGTTGAAGAGCTGCCTTCTCAAAGTAGAGTTGACTATGTTGACACAAGTGGAGCAAAGTTTTTGGAACCTTCATTTGCTGATAACGCAAAACTCAAAATGAGGGGAAACAGTTGTAAACATCTATTAATAACCAGAACATAAAATGCATAAAGTATGAATCTAGGAAAATTGGAAAATTTCAAATACTAAATGGAACCCATAAACATAAATAAGCTAGGCATTAGTGAGCTCTAATGGACTGGTGTTGGCCATTTTAAATCTGCCAAACACACAATTTACTATGCTGGGAATGACAAATTGAAGAGGAATGGCATCGCATTCATCATCAAAAGAACATTTCAAGATCTATCCACAAGGTCGATGGTTCAAATTCACCAGCCACTCCTTAGTAACCTTCCACAGAGACATTGAGTCAGAACTGACTCAGCCCCACTTAACAATAACAACAAGGAAGGGCAGTTTATACTCCTATTATTAAAATTTATGCACCATTCATGCATGCCTATGATGATGAAATTGAAGAATTCTATCAGCTTCTTCAATATGATCAAACATTCAATGAAGATGTATTTGCAATTACTAGTGATTGGAATGTGAAGGTTAGAAAAAGAGGAAGGATCAGTAGTTAGAAAATATGGCCTTGGTAGAGATGATTCTGGAGATTACATGTTAGAATTTTGAAAGACCAATGACTTGTTTGTTGCAAATACCTTTTTAAAATAACATAAAAGATGAGTGTACACATGGACTTCTCCTGATGGAATACACAGAAATCAAATTAACTCTGGAATGAGATGGTGGAAAAGTTCCATATCATTACTTAAAGCAAGACCTGTCACAGATTGTGGAACAAACCATCACTTGCTCATATACAAATTCAGGCTGGGCATGAAGAAAAAAAAAAAAAAAGTCAAGGAGAACCAAAATATGACCTTGAATGTATCCCACCTAATTTTACAGATCATCTCATGATCAGATTTGATGCATTCGATTGTAATGGCAAAATACATGAAGAGTTGTGGGATGACATTAAGAACATCATACAGGAAGAAAGCAAGAAGTCATTAAGGTGACAAGAAAGAAGAAAAAGACCAAAATGAATATCAGAAGAGACTCTGAAATTTGCTTCCTAGTGTAGAAACGCTAAAACAAAAGGAAGAAATGAGGAGGTAGAAGAACTGAAAAATTAAAAAAGGCAGCTAATAAAGATGAAATCAAATATTATAATGAAATGTGCAAAGACCTGCGGTTAGAAAACCGAAACGGAAGAACACCCTCAGCATTTCTCAAGCTGAAACAACAGAAGAAAAAATGCAAGCATTGGCTTGCAATGTTAAAGGATTCTATGGGCAAATATTGGATGATTCAGGAAGCATAAAAAGAAGATAGAAGGAATGTATAGTCACATTCCCCAAAAGAAAATAACCTATGTTCAACCATTGCAAGAGGTAACATATGATCAAGAGTCAATAGAACTGAAGGAAGAATTCCAAGGTGCACTGGATGCATTGGCAAAGAACAAGGCTTTGGGATTTGATGAAATACAATTTTAAATCTTTCAAAAACTGATGCTGCACTCACTCATCTATGATGAAGTCACTCACTCATCTATGCCAAGAAATTTGCAAGACAACTTCCTGGCTACCTGAATGGAGGAGATGCAAATTTGTTCCCAATGAAAAAGGTGATCCAACTGAATGTGAAAACCATCAGATAATATTAATATCACATGCAGTTAAAATTTTACTAAAGATATTCAAAATTGAAGGGAACTGCCAGAGTTTTAAGCCAGATTCAGATGAGGACGAGGAATGAAGGATAGTATTGTTGATGTCAGATGGCTCTTGGCTTAAAGAGAATACCAGAAAGATGTTTAGCTGTGCATTTGACTACCTAATGCTTTTGACTGTGTGGTTCATGACAAGCTATGGATACACTTCAGAGAATGGTTATTCCAGAGCACTTGTTTGTGCTTATCAGGAACCTGTACATAGACCAAGAGGCATTTATTTGAACTGAACCAGGGGACACTGAATTGTTTAAAATTAGGAAAGGTGTGTGCTAGGATTGTATTATTTAACCATATTTATTTAATCTGCATGTGGAGCAATAACTCTGAGAAACTGGATTATATGAAGAATGAGGCATCAGGATTGGAGGAAGAATCATTAACAACATTTGATATGCAGATGACACAACCTTGCTTGCTGAAAAGAGAGTAAATACAATACTTACTGATGAAGATCGAAGATGACAGCATTTAGAATGGAGTGAACCCTAATGTAAAGAGAACAAATTCTCACCACTGGACCAATAAATAACATCATGATAAATTGAGAAAAGATTAAACTTGTCCAAGACTTCATTTTGCTTGGATCCTGTATCAACACTCATGGAAACAGCAGTGAAGAAATAAAATGATGTGTTGCATTAGTCAAATCTGCTGCACAAGATTTCTTTAAGTCTTCAAGAACAAAGATGTCAGTTTGAGGACAGGTGCACCTGCCCCAAGCCATTGTAATTTTGTAGCCTCATCTGCACGTGAAAGTTGAACAATGAATAAGGAAGTCCTTAGAATAATTGATCCATTTTGGCTGTGGTTTTGGAGAAGATTATTGAAAGTACCATGGAATTTCAGCAGGACAAACAAATCTGTGTTGAAGAAGTACAAGCAGTTTGCTCTTTAGAATTTAGGATGGTGAGCTTTGTCTCTCATACTCCCCACATGTTATCAGGAGGGACCTGTCCCTGGAGAAGGGTGTCATATTCAGTAAAGTGGAGGGTTAGCGAAGAAGAGAAAGAACCACAACAAGATGGATTGGCACAGTGGCAGCAGCAATGTGCTCAAGCTTAATAATTGTGAATATGGCCTAGGACTAGGCAGTGTTTCATTCTGTTGTGCATAGGATCGCTATGAGTCAGAACTGATTTGATGGCATCTAACAACACCTGTATACAAATTTCATACCTTTGATTTTTAACCTAGTTTTGTCTTTGTGTCTAAGGTGTGTTCCTTATTGATGGGCCATGTTTTTTATATCCATTCTTCCACTCTCTCCTTGTTTGACATATATAAACTACTTACATTTAATATGGTTATTAATATATGTAAGTTATAGCTGTCACTTTTGGGGGGTGGCTTATTGACAATTTCTTTGTCCTGTTTAACTTTTGTGTAAAGTTTCTCTTGCTTATATCTTGATTTTTCCTTCACTTTTGTTGACTAAATTTTTAATTTTCTTCTTTATTTTGTTGAGTAGGTACATTAATTTTCTTTGTGGCTACTCTAAGATTTAAGGAGCTCTGGTAGCGTAGTGGTTACGAATCGGGCTGCGAACCTTAAGGTCAGCGGTTCGAAACTACCAGCCGCTCCGCGGGAGAAAGATGAGACTTTCTACTCCCTTAACGATTTACACCCTCGGAAACCCTGTACAGGGTCGCTATGGGTCGGAACCGACTCGACGGCACTTAACAACAACAACAACAAACTCTAAGATTTACCTTTTCTTCCTATATTTAAAACATCCTATTACTTCTTGATAGCCCCTTGAATGTCTCTTCATATGGAAAGTCTCTTATGGCATCATTTATTTCACCTTTTGTTGTTTTCAAACTGCCATCAATAAAATTTTGACATCTATATTTTCCTGTTTTCACTTTCGTAGCTTTATTTTGCTGTTGATTGTTCTTTATCTTGTTTGGTATGTGGGTTGTATTGCTTTGTGTTTTAATCTTAGGTTATTATTGGATGTCATTGTTTTTCTGTCCAAAGGACATTGTTTAATATTTCTTATAAGTTTGGTCTGGTTTTTGCAAGTTACACAGTTAATGTTGCTGTTAGGTGCCATCAAGCTGATTCCAACTAATAGTGTCCTATGTACAACGGAATGAAAACATGGCTCTCCGTCACCATTCTCACAATTATTGTTATGTTTGAGCCTGTTGCTGCTGCCACTGTGTTAATCCATCTAGTTGAGGGTCTTCATCTTTTTACCGACCTTCCACTTTTCCAAGCACGATGTCCCTCTACTGGGATAGGTCCTTCTAGAAATTATGTCTGAAGAACTAGAGAAGGAGTTTCATCATCCTTTCTCCTAAGGAGCATTGTGGCTGAACTTCTTCCAAGAAAAACTTATTTGTTCTTTTGGCAGTCCATGGTACTTTAAAGAGGTCTTTTACAACAGATTTGCCTAATGTAATATGTTATTTGATTTCTTGACTGTTTGTTCCACAAAGCACTGATTGCAGATCCAAGCAAATTTAAGTCTTTGACAACTTCAATTTTTTCTCTATTCATTATGATGCTATTTATTGGTTCAGTTGTGAGGATTTTCATTTTACTTACATTGAGGTGCAATGCATACTAAAGGCTGTAGTCTTTGATTTTAATCTGTAATTAATTCATGTTTCCTTCCATTTCAACAAGCAAGGTTGTATCATCTGCATATTGCAGGTTGTTATTGATTCTTCTTGCAATCCTAATGCCATGTTTTCTTCACATAATCTGAAGAAAAAATTATTTACTCTGCATACAGTTTGAACAAATATGGTGAAAGGCTACAGTCCTGGCACACACCTTCCCTAATTTTAATTCATTCAGTATTCCCTCGTTTTGTTCAAATAACTGCCTCTTGGTCTATGTGCAGGTTTCTCATGAGCACAATTAAGTGTTCTGGAATATTCATTCTTTGCAATGTTATCCAGTTTGTTATGATTTGCAAATTTGAAAGCCTTTACATAGTCAATAAAGCAGAAGTAAATATCTTTTTAGTATTATCTGCTTTCAGCCAGTAACCACCTGACATTAGCAGTGATATCGCTGTTCCACATTGTCTTCTGAATCTGATTTGAATTTCGGGTAGCTCCTTGTCGATGTACTGCTGCAATAATTTTTGCATCATCTTAAACAATATTTTACTTGCGTGTTACGTTAATGATATTGTTTGATGAATTCTGCATTCTGTTTGGTCACCTGTCTTTGGAATGGTCACAAATATGGATCACCTCCTATTATTTGGCCAGAGAGCTATCTTCCAAATTTCTTAACATAGAGAAGTTAGTCCCTTCAGTCCTGCATCAGTTTGTTGAGAAATATTTCAATTTGTTTTCTATCAATTCTTGGAGATTTGCTTTTCACCAATATTTTCAGTACTGCTTGGAGTTCTTGAATACCATCGGTTATTGATCATATGGTACCTCTTGAAATGACTGAACATTCACCAATTCTTATGGCACATTGTATGCCTTCCATCTCCTTTTAAAGTTTTCAGCATCATTCACTATTTTGCACATACAATCCTTTTAAAATTTCATAATCAAGCTTGATTTTTTTCTACAGTTCTTTCTTCTTGAAAAATGCTGACCCTGTTTTTACCTGTTGGTTTTCTAACTACTGGTCTTTGAACATTTTGATATAAAATTGACTTTGTCTTATTGAGCTGCCTTTGAACTTTTCTTTTTATCTTTTATACCATAATTTCTTTCAGAATCAGTTTCTCTACATTCAAAAGCAATTTTTAGAGTCACATCTGACTTCTATTTTATTTCTTTTTTTTCCTGTCTTCTTAAGACCTTCTCCTTTTTTCATGTATGATGTTCTTGATGGCATCCCACAACTCTTCTGGTCTTTGGCCATTACTATCTAATACATCAAATCTGTTCTTTAGATGGTCTATGAATTCAGGTAGGACATATTCAAGATTTAATACTCAAGTACATTCAATAATGTAGATAATGAATTTGGAGTCTTGGTGTGGCACTGCAGGATAATGCACTGGATTGCAAGGTCAGTTTGAACTAAATTTTCGGTGGTTCAAACCCATCAGCAAATCCTTGGAAATTCTATACAGGGTTGCTATGATTTGAAACTGACTTGACAGCATTTAACAAAACAACAACACTCAAGATCATATTTTTGCTCTCATGAACTTGTTTAAATTTTCTTCAACTTCAGCCTGAACTTGCAAATGAGCAATTTATTGTATGTTCCACTGCCAGCTGCTGCCTTGTTTTGGTTAATGACATTGAACTTCTCCTTTGTCTCTTCCCACAGATGTAGTCTATTTGATTCTTGCGTATTCCATCTGGTGAGATCCAGGTGTATAGTCGCCTTCTATACTGTTGAAAACAGGTATTTGCAATAAATAAGTCATTGATTTTGAAGAATTCTATAAAGTGATTTTCAGTATCATTTCTATCACCAAAGCCGTATTTTCCAACCACTAATCCTTCATCTTTGTTTCCAACTTTTGCATTCAAATAACCAGTAATTATCAGTACATCTTGAATGCATATTTGGTCAACTTCAGATTGAAGAATTTGCTAGAATTCTTCAATTTCTTCTTGACAAGCTTTAGTAGTTGCTGTGCAAATTTGAATAATAGTGATAGTAACTAGTCTTCCTTGTGGGCATATGCATTTTATCCTATCACAGACAGACTTACTGCAAGATAAATCTTGAAATATTCGTTTTGACAATGAATACAACAGCATTCTTATTCAATTTTCTGTTCCCAGCATAGTAAACCATAAGATTTCCTGATTCAAAATGGCCACTGCCAGTGCATTTCAGCATACTATCGCCTAGTAAGAAATCTTTATTACGTTGAGTCTTTATTGCATCTTTATTCATTCCATTTCATTTTTGACAGCTTCCAATTTTCCTAGATTCATACTTCATAATTCCATGTCCTGATTTTTAGTGGGTATTTACAGCTGATTATCCTCATTTTGAGTTGTGGCCCACCAGCAAACAAAGGTTCCAAAAGTTTTACTCCATTTGTATCATCATGGTCAACTCTTCTTTGAGAAGGCAACTCTTCCCCAGTCATGTTGTTGTTGTTGTTAGGTGCCATCGAGTTGGAACCGACTCATACTGACCCCATGCACAGCAAAACGAAACAATGTCTGATCCTGGGCCAACCTCAATACCGCTGCCACACTTGAGTCCATCAATGATGCC
>NW_006408551.1:1222785-1228285 GCF_000296735.1 Chrysochloris asiatica | reverse complement strand
ATGACATCAAGAACATCATACATGAAGAGAGCAAAAAGTCATTAAAAAGACAAGAAAGAAGGAAAAGGTCAAAATGGATGTCAGAGGAGACTCTGAAACTTGCTCTTCCCAGTCATATTTGGAGTGAATGTCCAGTCTGAGGGACTCATATTCTGGCACTATATCTGACACTGTTCTGCAATTATTTAAAAATTTTCAGTGGATAACCCTTCAAAAGTGGTCTGACTCTTGTTTTTCCTCATCTGTTTCAGTCTGGAAGCTGCTATGAAACTTGTCCACCATGGATGATCCTGCTAGTATTTCAAATATGGTGGCATAGCTTCCAGCATCACTGCAACACACAATGAAATGACAGACAAATGGTGCATATTGCTTTAAGTTATGTTTATCTGGGTATGTCCTTATTTTAGTTTAGTGTTTGAGAGACAATTTTTCTGGATATTTGATATTTGGTTAGAGATTCCTATCTTTCAAGAATTTATGTATGTAATACTACTGCCTTCTTACCTGCACAGTTTCTGTAAAAAAGCCAGAGTTTGGTCTTACTGATGCTCCTTCATAGGTGATATTTTGTTTCTCATGCATTGCTGATAGGATTCTTTTATTGCCTTTAGTTCTGGGAATTAGATATATCTTGGTGATTTTCTTTTGGGATCTATCTGTTATGGGGTGTTTTAACTTTGTAGATGGAAGTCGTCTCACCTTTCATGGTGTTAGCAAAGTTTTCTGTCAGTAAATATTAATGGAGTTCTCTATGGTTTTATTCATCTCCTTTGTTCTGGAATTCCGATTAAGGGTAAGCTATTCCTCCTGATAGTATCCCACATAACTATCAGGCTTTCTTTTTCTTCATTCAAGGCAGGGCTAGGGCTGTGCTCTGTCTCTCTTGAGTCTAGAGGAATGTTCTTATTTTTCTCTCTCATATTCTGTTATTCCCTGGCCTTTCTTGTGTTCCTTGGCTTGTAAGGTGGCTGGCATAGGACCAGAAGGGGTATGAGTTGGAACATCCTCAATGGCATTTAGCAACAACAAGGGACATAGTCTCAGAGGTTTCACCAGATTCTATCAGATGAATAAGACTGGATTTGTTTGTTTGTTTTTGTAACTTTGAATTTTGTCCTATATTTCACTCCTGTTCAGGATTTTCTATGGTAATCTCCCATCAGAGCAGTCAGTAGTGGTAGGCAGACACCATCTAGATCTTTGGGTTTCAGGATTCATTAGACACTTGTACTAATTGTTTCCTGAGTCTTTAATATTCTTAACTCTTCTTTGCTCTCGACAAAGAAAGACCCAAAACTCCCTGTTAGATGGCTGCTCAATTTAAGGGCCCAGTTGTTACTAACCGTAGTAGGATATAGAACACTATTTTTGTGGACTATGTTAGGCCAATTGTCCAAAATGTCTGTGGAGAGTATCCCCACAACAACTACTGTTTCATTATTCAGGCTTCTAGAGATGCATGGAGTCCTGGTGTGGCACTGTGGGATGAGCACTGGACTTCAAGGTCAGTTTGAAGGGCAACGTGGCAGTTCAAACATACCACCATCTTCTTAGAAACTCTATACAAGATCACTATGAGTTGGATTGACTTGTTGGCACTTAAGAAAAATAACAGAAATGCATGGTCTTGCCTTTATCTTGATCATTTGGATGGACCATCATTTCCATTTATTGTTGTGTTTTGTAATTGTTTGTTGAAGGTGGGTTATTAGATGTTAGATTTCTCAGTGTTTTCTAATATACAGTGTTTTCCACACTATTTACTGCAAGAATCCCTAGGTACCCAGAGGTTTCACACGTTGCTTCTCAGTTATTCTCTTTTTCTGCAATTACACCCTATCTCTCTTAAAAGGTTTAGACAGTCAAGACCAAAGTTTTAGCTTTTTTTGTGTCTCTCAAACAAAAGGGCAGAGAACACATAGTAATACATCTGTACACCAGGTGGCACAGAATTCTTCTTCTTCTTTTTTTTTTTTTGTATGTGTTATTGCTCTTTCTCTTATTCTGTCATTTATATCAGTTTGCAACCACCAGAAATGATTAGGAATTTTACACCATATGAACTACCAGTGGCATTCAGTGAAACCTTTTGTCCTATTTTGGAACATAGTCCCTGAATCTTTGAAGGCTGAGTTATCATTTAACAAGAGATTGAGAACTTTATAGTGCTCTGGCAGATCATACCATCATTCCTGGATGCTGGGTGGAGGAGGGATAGACACATTCCAGTGGTGCAATAAGATTTATCCCATTAGTTCTGGCCAGATTTCAGAGCCTTTTTTCTGTGCACAGAGGAGCTATGGGTTTTCTGGGGTTTTACTTAGTTCATCAATCTGCATTCCCTGATGTAATTATCTCTGAATCCCTAGCATCATGAGAGTAAGGGGCAAGGGGAGTGGGTGAAGAGCTTCTCCTTCTATGGTGGTGGTGGTTGTGTGCTGTGGAGTCAGTTCTGACTCATAGCGACCCTGTATAGAGTTTTCAAGGATGCAAATCTTTATGGGAGCAGAAAACCCCATTTTTATCCCACCGTGCACAGCTGATAGTTTAGAGCTCTATTGATTTGTTTTAATCTTCGGGTCCTTACTGCTGCCCTATGCTTACCAGTTTAGAGTTCCTCTGGGCCCAGAACTGGATAAGAATATTTAAATGACCATGGACTGCCAGGAGAACAAATAAATTTATGTTGAATGAAATATGCCAGAATGCTCCTTAGAAGCCAGAATGGTGAGACTTTGTCTTTCATATTTTGGACATGTTATCAAGAGGGATCAATCCCTAGAGAAGGACATCACGGTTGGTAAAGTAGTGGGTCAATGAAAAAGGGAAGACTTCCTACGAGATGGGTTGCCAGACACATTGACAGCAGCAATGCACTGAAACATAACAACAACTATGAAAATGGCAGAGGACTGGACACTATTTTGTTCTGTGATGCAGAGAGTGTCACTATGAGTCAGAATCGACTTGACAGAACCTAACATGAATAACTACTGGGCCAACACAGATTTTTTTGTTGTATTTCTTTGTGATCTTGTGAAGCATGTTGGGAACTTAGAACTGTTTATGCCACCACCTTCTTGGAATCCTTCAGTAATATATTAAAACAGAATTTAGTCTAACAATGTTAAATTCATCTCAGAAAAGGAAGGCTGATTTAAGATGACAAAAATCATTTAATTGCTTTAACTAAATAAAAGGAGAAAAAGTATGATACTGTTCAATAGATTAGAAAAGACACAATAAAAATCAACATATACTCATTTAAGAATAAAAAATCATAGCAAATTAGGGATAAAGACACTTCTTTAATTAAAAATTTAAACCAAACACCATAGTAAAATATTAAATGTAAATTTAGACCTTTATTTGTTGAAACAGAAAGATAATTATCATACATTTCATTGTTAGTAGGTGCTATGGAGTCTATTTTGACTCATAATGACCCTATGTACAATAGAATGACACACTGCCCAATCCTGCACTATATTCATAATTGTTATTACATTTAAGCCCACTGTTGTTGCTACTGTTTCAATCCATCTAATTGTGGGCATTCCTCTTTTTCGTTGACCTTTCACTTTACGAAGCCTGGTGCCATTCTCCAGGACTGGTTCCTCCTAATGATATGGATGAAGTATAAGAGATGATATCTCGCCATCTTGGCTTCTTAGGAGCATTCTGGCTGTACTTCTTCCAGAACAGATGTATTGTTTTTCTGGCAATTCATGGTAGTTTTGTTATTATTCTCCAGCACCACAACTCAAAAGTATCAATTTTTCTATGGTCTTCCTTATTTATTATCCAACTTTCACCTGTATATGAAGCAATTGAAAATACCATGACTTTCATCAAGTGCATGTTAGTCCTTAAACTGGTATCTTTGCTCTTTAATACTTTAAAGTGCTCTTTTCTAGCAGAGATATGCCTAATGAAATATGTTGTTTGATTTCTTGACGGCTGTTTCTGTGAGCTTGATGGTGGATTCAAGCAAAATGAAGTATTTGACAACTTGAATCTTTTCTCCATTTATCGTGATGCTATTTATTGGTGCAGATGTGAGACTTTTTCTTTCTTTACATTGAAATGCAATCCATACTGATGGCTGTAGGCTACAATCTTTATAAGTATTTCAAGACCTGTTTGCTTCCAGCAAGGAAGGTTGTTTCTTCTGCATATCACAGGGTGTTACTGAATCTTCCTTCATTCCTGATGCTACCGTTTTTCTTCACAACAGAAGATGACTCTCAAAAGAAGAAACAATTTCATCTTTTGTTGGCTTCAAAATGTTTTATTCAATCCTATATTTCTTATGGAGTCCTGGTGGCACTGTGGGCAAATGCATCAGACTGCGAAGTTGTCTGAACTGCAAATTTGGTGGTTCAAGCTCACCAGCTGCTCCTTGGAAATACTATGCAGGGTCACTTTGGGTCGGAATCAACTCAAAGGCACTTAACAACAACAACAACAACAACAACAGAAACACATTTCTTACAGGCTTTAAAAACAAAAGTGTTATTGTGGATTGAGTGATAGTTTACATGGGAGAAGGTCAGCTTTACACTCACCCTATAGTATTTCATTTCATTGCAATGATTACAAGCCCCTCCATGCATCATATACATCATCATTCAACAGTGTTTGTTTCTATTCCCTCTGTTTTTTTTTTTTTTTTTGATGAACACCAAAGCACTCAGGAATACCTAATCATTCAAACAACCAAAGGACATATACCCTGCAACTTTGTCCCCTGGAGGCCAGCACACAGCCCCTCTCCCTCCATAAGTCTAGAGTGCCAAGTTGCTCCATCTCTGGTGTCCCACACTCCACTCCTGCTCTTCTCCCTTTATAGTCCCAGGGTCCTCTGTCCTGGACTGCAAGATCAACCACTCCCCTCTTTTTGTTACAAAATGTCTACCTTTACATTTACAACAATCGCAATCAGTCCTTATGACAATTACTCACTATTGAACCACGAGAGTCTTATCCCCATCTACTTTCACCAGACCTGTATAGATAGGTTGAAAAATACTCAGTGGAGATTCTACCTTCCCCTGCACCCTCTGAAACTAAACTCCCTCTTGAAAACTTGTAAGCCAGTCACTTCATTGTTGTTTTGATTTGCATCTCTAATGTCTAGTGATCCTGAGCATTTCTCCATATGTTTGTTAGCTGCCCGAATGTCTTCCTTGGGAAGTCTGTTCATGGCCTGTGTCCATTTTTTAATTGGGTTATTTCTCTTTTTCTTGTAGAGATGTTGTAGTTTCCTATATATTTTAGAGATTAAACCCTTGTCTGATATGTCATTGCAAAAGACTTTTTCCCATTCTGTGGGCTACCTTTTTACTCTTTTGAGGAAGTCTTTTGATACACATGTTGTTGTTGTTAAGTGCCGTTGAGTCGGGTCCGACCCATAGCGACCCTGTACAGGGTTTCCGAGGGTGTAAATCTTTACGGGAGTAGAAAGCCTCATCTTTCTCCCGCGGAGCAGCTGGTA
>NW_006408551.1:1218358-1222110 GCF_000296735.1 Chrysochloris asiatica | reverse complement strand
ATATTCTTCCACTTTTATAAGTCTTTTTTGGTTTCTTGTAGTAGTGTTTTGTAGTTTTCTTTGTATAGGTCCTTTGTTTCTCTGGTTACATTTATTCCTAAATATTTCATCCTTTGGGCAGCTATTGTAAATGGTATTACTTTTCTAATTTCTTACTGAGTGCTGTCATTATTAGTGTAGAGGAATCCAGCTGATTTTTGTATGTTGATCTGTATCCTGACACTCTGCTGAATCTTCCAATGAGGTCTAGTAGCTTTTATATTGCATCTTTGGGGTTTTCTATGTATAGGATCATATCGTCTGCAAATAGAGAAAGTTTTACTTCCTCTTTGCCAATTCGGATGCCTTTAGTATTCCTATCTTGCCTTATAGCTCTGGCTGAGACTTCCAAAACAATATTGAGTAGGAATGGTGACAAAAGGCATCCTTGTCTGGTTCCTTTTTGCAAAGGGAAGGCTTTCGGTTTCTCTCCATTGAGAATGATGTTAGCTGTTGGTTTTGTATATATGCTCTTAATTATGTTGAGGAATTTCCCTTCAATTCCTAGTTTGTTGAGTATTTTTATCAGGAATGATGTTGGATTTTGTCAGATGCCTTTTCTGCATGAATTGATATGATCATGTTTTGTTTTGTTTTTTCCTTTTTCTTATTTATATGGTGGATTACATTGATAGTTTTTCTAATGTTGAGCCATCCTTGCACCACTGATATGAATCCCACTTGGTCATGATGTATTATTTTTTTGATGTGCTGTTGGATCTGTTGGCTAGGATTTTGTTGAGAATTTTTGCATCTATGTTTATGAGGGATATTGGTCTATAATTTTCTTTCTTAGTGATGTCCTTACCTGGTTTTAGTATTAGGGTTATGCTTGCTTCATGAAATATATTAGGAAGTTTTCCATCCTCTTCTATCTTCTGGAATAATTTGAGTAGAATTGGTGACAGCTCTTCCCTGAATGTTTTGTAAAACTTCCCAGTGAAGTCATCTGGACCTGGACTATTTTTGGTTGGGAGTTTTTTTATGACTTGATCAATTTCTTCTTTTGTTATGGGTTTGTTTAAGTTTTCTCCTTCACTCTGTGTAAGTTTAGGTAGGTCAGGTTTTTCTAAAAATGTATGTATCTCTTCTAAGTTTTCAAATTTGTTGGAGTACAACTCTCCATAGTATTCTGTTAATATCTTTATCTTTTTTTTAATTTCCTTTGGTTCTGTTGTGACATCACCTCTGTAGTTTCTAATGTGTGCTATTTGTGTCTTCTCCCTCTTTTCTTTTGTTATAAATTTTATAACTATTTTCAAAGAACAAGCTTGTTGTACTGTTGATTCTTTCTGTAGTTTTTCTGTTTTCTATCTCATTTATTTCTACTCTAATCTTTATTATTTCTTTCTTCTGGTGATTGTAGCCTCACTTTGTAGGTCTGTTTCTAATTGTTGGAGATGATGTGTCAATGTGTTAATTTTGGTTCTTTCTTCTTTTTGGATATGTGCATTTATTGCAATAAATTGTTCTCTCAGCACTGCTTTCAACGTGTCCCAAAGATTTTGGTATGTTGTGTTTTTATCCTCATTTGTTTCTAGGAACATTGTGAGTTCATGCTTTATTTCTTCTACTACCCAGTCACTTTTCAGCAGGGTGTTATTCAGTTTCCATGTATTTGACTTTTTTTCCTTGGGCTTCCTATTGTTGATTTCTAGTTTTATAACATTGTGGTCTGAGAAGATGCTTTGTAGTATTTGGATGTTTGTATATTTATGGAGGCTTGTTTTGTGACCTAACACATGGTCAGTTCTGGAGAATGTTCCATGTGCAGTGGAAAATAATGTGTATTATGCTGTTGTTGGGTTGAATGCTCTGTACATATCTCTCTATGAGGTGAAGTTGGTTGATTGTGTTGTTTAGTTCCTCTGTGTCTTTGTGTAATAGTAAGAGAACAAACCTCTAACACTTCTCATTCTATTTTTAGCTCCACCAGTGAGAATCAAAATTGTCAGTTTTTCCAATGGCAATTTCTCCACATCAGAAGATGACTCCCAAAAGACAAAATAATTTTTAGCTTTTCTTGCCTTCAAAATGTTTTATCCAATCCTGTATTTCTTACAGGCTTTTGAAACATGTAGAATATTAGTAAGAAACATTCAAATGAATGAAACATATCAAATGTAAGCAATAAGCAAGACACATTCCTTTGAGGGATTTATCTGTTAAAAAACAAACAAACCCTCAAGTCTGTATAAGAAAGTAAATCCAGTATTTTTTTGCTTCTTCTTTAAAAAACAGTTTTTCCAAAATATTCCACAAAATTGGTAGTTAAGTACTAAAAGATCAGGAGAGGAAAAGTTGAGTGCAGGCACACACAACATTAATACAAAAAGGCATAAAAGTGTACAAATTTAAGCAGTTTATAACAGATTAGGGTCATATTCCAAGATACCATAGAAATTCACCCTTCTGCAGGAACTAGGGTTTGTACTGTTGAAGATGACCAGTGAAGAACTCAGTCTTGGAGTAATGCCCCTTCCTAATCCAAATCCAAATTTCTGCACTATGCCTCCATGGTGAGAGCCTCTCATTCCACCACCCAGCCTCCCCTTTAAGGCTTCAAGGGGCCAGCAAGCAGTTATCTTGCCGGTCCCTTTTCCTGGAGGCTTGACTCTACTCTTACACATTCAGATGGACTTCACCTCTGAAAATGATAGGCCTGTTGCTAAGAACCTCTGAACAGATTCAGAGTCATCTGAAATTGGGTGATTTCCCACCACTGTTAATGCACAGCTCCACCATATTCCCATAATTTTAAAAGAAATCTTTGAACTCTGAATTGTCCACTTCATGAAGCACGTTGCCAATACAGAGTTGGTGACTGTCAGGGTGTCTCACAATTCTTTAAGGTTCAATGTTATCTTGCTCACCAGTCTGACAAATTGGCCTAGGGCCCCTCTGTGGAGGAATATTTATTTGTTGTTCTCACACTCTTTGATCACCTCTGAGGTCTCTGAGGTAGAATCTGAGATTCAGGCTTATACTCTAGATGGGGCTATAAAGTTGGAACTTTAACAACATAAGGTGAGATCCCAGTACCTGCAACAGCTCCATTTGAGAAAGGTTTTTACTGGTTACAGATGCCCAAGAAAATGTCCAGAAGTCTTCCTGTGAGGTCTTAGCTATGTTTGTAGGTGCTGGAGAAGAACTCTTCTGAGTATCCTCAGGAGCATTTTCTTCTAATACTGGCTCAGGCTTCTTCTCTTGGATTTCAGATATAGGTTCTTGCTCTGGTTCTGGCTAAGGATAAGGGTCTGGTTCAGCAATAATTTCCTTCTAAGTCATTGCTGATAGTCTGATCATAGAAATTTCCATCATTATCAAGTACCACCTCTGGTGTCTGCTGTCTTTCTTTAGTGTCCTCTACCTCTTCCTCAGATTCCTTCTGAGGATTAGTGACAAAAACACCTAAGACTTCATCTTTGTATTTGAAGACATCATTATGAGAATAGAACTTAGTTGCAACAGAGACCTTCGGTGCAAGGACAAACATCTGCATAAATTTCCTCAAAGCTTGTTTACTATCAGAGAGCAACTTCATTACATGGACCACCACACCATCATTTAGAGAGTAGCATGAGCATCAACATGGTAATTCTTAGTGTGACAGTTGGTAAAGTTTTGTGTTGTTAGTTTCCTACAGAGTTTTTTTTTGTACACAGACTGCATCTGCTGATTTTCCATTTGAATCCTCCATGGACATAAGAAGA
>NW_006408551.1:1216472-1217450 GCF_000296735.1 Chrysochloris asiatica | reverse complement strand
CTGATCCTCCTTGTAGGTGTCTGGATATTATCTTACAGCAGACCGCATTGTACTTCAAGACAGGTCTTGAAATGTTCATTCTGAGGATGAATGTGACACCTCTTTAAATTGATGTTTCCCAACATAGTAAACCATATGACTTTCTGATTCAACATGACCAAACAGTCCATTTTATCTCACTAACGAATAGGATATTGTTGATCTTTATGTGTTCCATTTTATTTTTAACAGTTTCCAATTTTCCTAAATTCATACTTTGTACATTGCAGGTTCTGATTATTAATGGATGTTGGCAGGTGTTTCTTCTTATTTTGAGTTTTCTCCCATTAGCAAATTAAGGTCCTGAAACCTTTGCTACATCCACATCACAAGGGCCAACTCTACTTTGAGAAGGTAGTTCTTCCCCAGTTGTTTTTTTGAGCTTCTTCCACTCTGAGAGGCTCATCTTCAGGCACTGTATCTGACAATGTTCTGCTGGTATTCGTAATGTTTTAATCTCCCAGTCCTATAGCTGATAATGTTCGGCTGCTATTTAGACAGCTTTAAGTGGCTAACCATTTAGAAGTATTCTGCCTCTTCTTCTTCCTAGTATGTATTAGTCTCAGCTGAAGTCTGTTCACCATTGGTAACCCTGTTGGTCTTTAAAATACTGGTGGCATAGCTTCAGCATCACAGTAGCATGAAAACTACCACAGTGGTACAAACTGACATATGAGTGGTGGGATTACAATACATATGCGAAAAAGCAGGTTAAAATACATTATGCAATTATTATATGTAAAATGTTTTCATTTATATAGACATGGATGGTATTTGGAAGGACAAACCCCCAAATACTCATAATGTTTATTTATGGATAGTGGAATTTTCATGTTTTTTCTTCTAGTTTTTAATAACTACTCTTGAATTACTCTATATTTAATCTGTATTATATTTTTATAGACTCTAAGTGCCATGGGCTGCCAAAGAATCTATAGA
>NW_006408551.1:1208389-1214761 GCF_000296735.1 Chrysochloris asiatica | reverse complement strand
TTTTATTTATTTATTTTATTTTTTTATTTTCTCTCTCTCTCCAAAGACATTATCCCTATTAGTGCTTGGATGAGGACTTTTGGTGAAGCAAATTACACTTTAAATTCATTAGAGACTTTTGACTTAGGGCCTCAAAGGACCTTTCCTATTCAGTTCTTTTCTGCAAACTAGTTGCAGGTGGAGGAAGTGAATAGGGTCTTTAGTATAGAAATAAATTTGCCCTGATAATATTGAGCACTCATGTTTACAGAACCAATGAAGCTTCTTAACTTTTCATTGTCCTTTAAAATTCATTTCCTTCCTTGCAATTATCCTGATTTCACAGAAATAATTTTTTTATTTTAAATTGGTTCTTACTTTCAAGTACAGGAGCCATGCATATATTTATGGTGAGTATAGGTTTCTGAGGGCAGTAATAACTTAGATTCAACCACCATCACAATTTTATTCAACTCTGAAGTCCATTCAGGGCATCCTGGTTAGCTTCCAGGGAAAATAATGAGGAATGTCAAAAGTAAGTACTGGGATGACTTTTAAGTCAGAATCCTTCCTATTGTAATTTATGGAGAAGACCTTTGTGATGATGTTTTCCTCTAGTAAAGCAAATGAATGATTAAATCATGATAGTTATATCTGACTTTTTCTATAAAGTGCATGAACATTCCCCAGATGAAAGATTTGAGCAGGATTAATTTTTTACATTATCCAGTGGTTGGAATCCCAGGTACCATGATTAGACTGACACACAGAACAACATCCACATCTCTTCATATCTTTCTATTTGGCTTTGTTTCTCTCTCTCTATCTCTGTCAGTCTCTCATATTTACTTATCAATTATCTATTATCTATCTTATGCTCTTGTTGTTCAGTGTTGTCGAGTCAGTTCTGATCCATAATGACACTATATAGGATTTCCGAGGAGCAGCTAGTGAGCTTGAACCGCCAACCTTGTGGTTGAAACAGACTTTGCAGTCCAATGCATTAACCCACAGCATTACATCCATCTTATGTTCTTGTTGTTAAGTGCTTTTGAGTCAACTCCGACCCATAGTGACCCCGTATAGGGTTTCATGGAAAGCAGCTGGTGAGCTTGAACCACCAACCTTGCAGTTCAAATGGCTTTGCAGTCTGGCACATTAACCCACAGAGCCACACCAGGACTCCATCTTATAGACCCATCTAAATTTGGACTAGTCACATTTTATGTGCATGATAGCTGTAAATGACTAATGGCTACCATATTGAGTAGTGGAGGTCTAGAACTTTGAATGCAGATAAAGAAGAGTTTAATAGACCAATATATCTAATTACATTACTAGAAGAGCAACTATTAGTTTGCTATTGCCCTAGATTCAGAAAGACTGTGTACTCAGACTTTAGTCTGATTATAATGTTGATAGGTAACTTATTAGAAAGAAACTGTTTTAAAAAGGAGAAAATCAATGATGTGTTTGGCAGGGAGGAAAATTCAGTCAGTATTTGGTCATTTTTCATCTTCATCAGAGTGGATATAGTTGTCAGTTACAAATATAATTTAAGAGACAGTAAAAACAAAACCAAATCAGCCATTTTGGAAAAGTTCTTTTGCCTACCTTTCTTCTAAAATGTTCTACTATTGTGAATGATTCCTTTGTTGATATTTAATATAGTTTGTTGAAAGGATTCCAGTTATGAAAGAATTAAATCTTATTAATTCAACAAGTATTTATTAAGCCCCATCTGTTTTATTAATTATAAGTATGCCAGACACTTGTCAGTGCTGGGTATAGAGGAGAGAATATGCTATTTAATTTCCTTACCCATGTTGAATTTATATCTCAGCTGATCCTAAAGAAAGAGACACATTATATCAGGCAATGAGGATAATTCATAAAGAAATTACAAATTTTTTCATGTAAAATGAATGAGTGCATGATGGGTAATATTCATTAAATTCAGTGACTAGGGAAGAGGTCAATGAACAGGTGATAATTGAGCTGAGCCCATGGTGACAAGAAGGATCCTGGACTCTGCAGAGGGCACAGTATGTGCAATTTGGGTTACTTTGAAGATCCGAGAGTATAACAATGAACTAGGATGTGGTGAACAAAATTGAGAATTCCAGGAAGGAGTTAGTAGATACTCATCCAGTATATGCTACAAAGTTATTGTTGTTTTTAATTAGAGGAAGCTGGCCTGATACAGATTTTTAACAAGTCCTCCTATCAGTCATGATAGGTGGGAGCAGGAAGGGAAACAGAAAGACTCATGAAAAGAGATGGGGTTTTGGGTTATTTATGAGATGTGGTTATATTAGGGATGCATTTCAAATTAGAGCAGAGAATATTTGCTTATGTACTTAATGTTGGAATGAGATGAAAGAACAAACTAGATATGTTCCTTAAATTTTTGATTCTAGCAACTGAGCAGATGATGTCGCTATTTTCTTTGATCAATGTGAGAGAAAAGTTGAGTGGTGAACTCAAGATTTCCTACTTTTGTGTATTAAACTTGAAATAAGTATTTGACATACAAGTGAATACTCTGTTTTTGTTGTTGTTAAGTGCAGTTGAATCGATGCCAACTCATATTGAACCTGTGTAGGGTTTCCAAGGAACCAATGGTGAGTTTGAATTACTGACCTCACACTTCAAACCGGCCAGTGCTTTATCCCACAGCACCACACCCGGACTCCAAATGAATACTAAGCATGAAATAATATATGAGGACAAATAAAAATGTATTACCAATTGGGCTGCTAACCTCAAGGTCAGCAGGTCAAAAGTACCAGCCATTCCACTGCAGAAAGACGAGGCATTCTGCTCCTGCAAAGATTTACAGCCTTGGAAACCCTATGCAGGGTTGCTATGAGTCAGAACCGACTCCACAGCACACCAACACCACCATTACTTGGGTTCCAGGTCATATTCCAAACTAAATGTGTTTAAACATGTTTCTCTGATCAGTGAATGACTGCAGACGAGTTCTTTCAACAACATACTTGTCTTAGTTTCATTCATTAGCTTTCTGAGAAAGGTCTAATCAAAACTGTGGCTTTCAATGCGATCTGCTGGGCCAGTTATAATCAATGCAAAGAGGTCAGTTCAGAAGGTGTAATAATTGTTTTTTTTTTTTTTTTGGGGTCGGATTCACAAGGGGTATTTTTGGTAGATTTTCTCAAAGGACACAGGATGAAAAAGTTTTAAGCATATTGAAAACTGCATTGGTGACAAAAAGGGCAGAAAATTTGCATGAAGGAATGTTTTTCCATAACGAAAATGTACTTGCTCTCTCTCTTTTTTTTTTTTTTTTGTGGGTAGCAAGGACTGTCTTATGAGAATTTCATTGGAAAATCTTAACCCATCCACCCTGTTGTTGTTGTTAATTGCCATCCAGTTGGTTCAGATTCTATAGCAACCCTGTGTAGGGTTTTGTTCCTAAAGCCCCAATCTTTCCCCTTCAAACTTCTTTTTGTATCTTAAACTCACAAAACATTGAAAAGGAACATGAATTGATTACCTCTGAGATGCCCAAACTGTTGTTTGACATGGTGTAAATTGTGGAGTGCAGAATTCTTTGGGGGGAAAGTTAGAGAGATTGAAACACCACCTTTAGAAGTGTATAGACCTAGATGGAGAATATGTTGAAAGCCATAGTTTTACATTTTTATATTTTTGCTTCACAAATGTTTCTAGGACTTTGTAGTAATGCTTTTTGAATTTGCCTTTTATATATACATATGTATATATATATTTGAGGAGCTCTGGTAATATAGTGGTTATGAGTTGGGCTGCTAATCTCACGGTCAGCAGTTACAAACTATCAGCCATTCCATTGGAGAAAGATGAGGCTTTCTGTACCCTATAGGGAAAACTCTATACAGGGTTTCTACGAGTTGGAACTGACTCCACTGCACATAACCACCACCCTAGACATATTTGAGCTTCATTAAGATTTGGATGGTTTTTAAATCTTTGTGATTGGACTAGATCAGTTTGGGAGAGAACACAGACATGAAGACCAGAGGCCTCAGGATGACGGCATGGGCAGCCATTAGTAAGTGAGTTAGGTATAAGAGAAGGATGGCAATCAGTGAGTGAAGAAAGAAATCAGAATACTGTGTCAGCAAATGATTGAAGATAAAATATTTAAATGTAGTTGGGAAACTGAAACACATGAAAATTGAAATGTATGTACTCAGTGTGATAAAAACAAGGAGACTGGTGACTTTGAAAGATTAAATTAGTTTTTGATAGCATAGTAGTGTGGAAGTCAGACTGAAATAGGAAGAGTGGATGGAAAGCAATAAAATTTTCAGTGAATGCTGGTAACTCTTGGGAAAAAGTTTGCTATTGAATAAGATGGAAAAAAAGAGGGGATAGGCAGTAAGTGGCAGTGGAAGATTTTCTGTTTTAACTTTTTATTTAGCAATACTTTCAAATTTAGAGGAAATTTATAAAAAATGATTAGTATCCAAAACACACAAATATTAAGATTCTCCTATTTTTATCATTTATCTTATTTATTATATAATTTGCTATCTATCCATCATCATAAAAGTCTTTCTGGTCCATTTGAGGATACATGACATACATTATTATATAACCTTAACCTAACACTTTATGAACTTTCCCCTATATAGTTTAGTACATAAATCTTAACTTTAGAGGTATTTTATTACATAATCATAGTATAGTTATCAAGTCAGGTAAATTTAATATTATAGAATGATTTTATCTAATTTGTCATACATATTTCAATTTAGTCGATTGACCCAGTGATGTTCCTAATACAGTGTTTTATCCCTCTAATGTAGTATTCACTCTAGGTCAGATAATTGTATTGCATTTAGTTGTCATGAGAAATATGTGTTTTAAACCCTATTTAAATTCTTGGGGACTGATTGGTCTTACAGTAGTTCTTGTTTAACTATTTTATTTTTATGAGGAGCCACCAAATTGCTTTCCACAGTGGCTATATCATTTCAATCCCACAAGCAATGGATGATGGTTTCTTCTTCTCTACTCTTCTCTAACACTTGTTTTCACTTTACCTGATTATAGCCATCCTTGTAGGGGTGAAATGGCATAGCATTTAGGCTTTAAATTGAAATTGAATTTTCTTAGTGACTAATGATATTGAGCAAGACTCCCTGGTAGTATAATGACTTATGAGCTGTGCTGCTAATTGCAAGGTCATCAGTTTAAATCTACCACCCACTTTATGAGAGAAAGAAAAGGCTTTATGCTTCTATAAAGATTTAAAGCCTTGGAAACCCTATATAGGGTCACTATGAGTGAGAACTGAGTTGGTGGCACACACCAAGCAACCAATGATATTAAGCACCTTTTCCTGTGATTGTTTGCCATTTGTATCTATTTGTGGAAATATTTATCAAAACATTTATTTGGTTATTTGTGTTGGTTTGTTTTTCTTTTTGTTGTCAAACTGTTGATTTTCTTTTTGTTAAAGAATATATATATGTTTGAAATAAAATTCTTACCTGATTTTTGTTGTTGTTGTTGGAGACTGACATTTTCAAGGAATGTTGTTTACTCCCAACATCTTCCCCCTCCTTTCTTTGCCAAGAAATGTCCTGATTTTGTGTTTGTCTGATGTTTCTCTGTGATTAGATTCAGGTTATGCATTCTTAGCTAGAATATTAAATATGTGACATTGCATTTTTTCTATGTAACACAATTAGAAGTGCATAGAATTTATCTGATTTTCACTGGTAATGCTAATTTTGATCACCAGATCAGAGTATTTCAAATTCCTTCATTGTCTTATTACTATCATTGTCTTGAACTAATAAGTAGTCTATGAGAAACTATGCAAATTGTGCCAACAAAATTTTATACTTCGTTTAACTTCTCATCTATTTATGGTTCTTGTCTGATTCAGGAGTTACTACTCTGATAGCAAAAGGCTGATATCCAACTCCATCTCACCCCTCCCTTCACATGTATGAGTAGGTTCTTGGAATTCTTCTGTAAGCAAGAACTCTTCTTTATCTTCCTCTTTCAATTGAACAATTATTAGCACAGACTCATTAAATCCTACTTTTCAGCAGTTTATGATTCCATTGTACTACAATATTTGGTGTTTAACTGTCCCATATTTGGTAGTAGGAGCCCCTTTGACTTAGCCTCTCTGGACCATGTGACATACTCCATTTTTATATTTGAACACTTTTAATATTCTAGTATAAGAATACGTTTTAGGTTCACTTTGTACCTCCTTTGCTTATCTAATTTTCTTCAAGAAGTATTGGTTCATTTCAGTGGGGGAATAGATTTAAAATCTTGGCCTAGGTTGTTTGTTACTTTTGTTTTTTTCCTGAGACTTTTTAGGGACTGAGGAAAATATATGCATGTATGATTTATATACAA
>NW_006408551.1:1195767-1208289 GCF_000296735.1 Chrysochloris asiatica | reverse complement strand
GCATAGATGTACACATGTGCACACATAGATGTGTACACACTTACATATACTTACTTTAGAAATTCTGAGTTTAAACTGATACCTCCCATTTCAACCTAATTATTGTTGTCCTCTTCCAAATATATATTTATATTTCTTATTCCTTAGTTAAAGACTTGACATGTCACAATATCAGTCCTTGGACACATTTTCACAGTCCTATAATAAGTCTGGAGTCCTGGTGTGGCACTGTAGGATAAAACACTGCAACACAAGGTCAGTTAGAAACTAAAGGTCGGCAGTTCAAACCCACTAACCGCTCCTTGAAAACCCTATACAAGGTAGCTATGAGTTGGAACCAACTTGATAGACCTTAACAACAAAAATAATAGGTCTAGTGGGAGTGTTTCAGTGGCTCTGTAAGATAAGCATGGGACTTTGAACAATGAAGTTGGTGCTTCGAGTCCTCCAGTCTCTCCATGGTAGAAAGATGAATTTTTCTGCTCCTGAAAATATTTATAGTCTTGTATATATTATATTGACTCCCTTATAGTTGAAACTGACCCTAGGACTCTTAACAACATGTTGTTGTTGTTGTTAGGTGCCATCGAGTTGGTACCAACTTATAGCGGCCTTATGCACAGCATAATGAAACACTGCCCGGTCCTGGGCCAACCTCACTATCGTTGCCACGCTGGAGACCATTGATGCTGCCACTTTGCCAATCTATCTCTCTGGGGGGTCTTTCTCTTTTTCTCTGACCCTCCACCTTATCAAACATGATATCCTTTCCAGAGACTGGTCACCCTGACAATATGTCCGAAGTATGGAGACAAAGTTTGGCCATCCTAGCCTCCAAGGAGCATTCTGGCTGCACTTCTTCCAACACAGATCTATTGGTTCTTTTGGCAGCCCATGGCACTTTCAATATTCTCCTTCAACACCATAACTCAAAAGCATCAATTCTTCTATGGTATTCCTTATTCACTGTCAAGCTTTCGCATGTTTATGAGGTTATTGAAAATTCCATGGCTTGGGTCAGATGCACCTTAGTCCTCAAGCTGACATCTTTGCTTGTCAACACTTTAAAAAGGTCTTGTGCAACAGATTTACCTAATGCAATATGTCGTTTGATTTCTTGACTGCTGCTTCCATGAGTGTTAATAGTTGATCCAAGAAGAATGAAGTTCTTGACAACTTCACAGTTTTCTCTGTTGATAAGATCCAGTGGTAAGGATTTTTGTTTTCTTTACATTGAGATGTAATCCATACTGAAGACTGTGCCCTTTGATCTTCATCAGTAAATATTTTAAGTCCTCTTCACTTTCAGCAAGCAAGGTTGTATCATCTGCATATCGCAGGTTGTTAATGAGACTTCCTCCAATTCTGATGCCATGTTTTATGAGTGTGGTATTAATTTGACATACAACTGTGTTCATTTGTTTCACTATGCTTCAGTTTTAGTCTCCCTGCCCATATTTATCGATTGACTTTTGTTTTAATTATATGGGTCAACAACTTTCTAGAAGTCAAAATTTTGATATGTTGTCAGGAAGGAAAAGTCTCTGGAGAAGGACACTATATTCGGTAAAAAAGAAAGACCCACTATGAGATGGACTGCCATGGTTGCAATAACCATGGACTCAAATATAACAATTATGAGAATGGCACGAGAATGAGCACAGTTTTCCTGTTGTTCAGAAGCTTGCTATGAGTCAGAACCAATTTGATGTGACCTACCAATAACGAGGGAATCCTGGTGTGGTGCTGTGGGTTAATGCGCTGGACTGCAAAGTTGGTTTGAACTGCAATGCCAGTGGTTCAAGCTTACCTGTCGCTCCTTGGAAACCCTATACAGGGTCACTATGGGTCAGAACCAACTGGATGGCCCTTAATGACAACAACAGCAACCAACAACAAGAAGTCAAATTACATGAAAACTATACACATCAATGTGAAAGCTAATAGAAGTATCAGTTCCTAATGGGAAGTTGCTTTTTTTAAAAAAATAAAAGTAGTGAAATATCAACACATGTTTATATGCTTATAAAATTAACCTAGAAAAATGGAAAACATTAGTCATGAAAGAAACAGAAACACACACACAGAGAAAGCACATTTCTGTAAGAGTTTCTTCTTAAATAGTTGTGCTCCTTCCTGATAAATCGACTTTAGAAAATCAGAAAAATAGTACAAAAAATATGTATAGCCTATTATGTAGTAAATACTATTGTAAGCATGCTTTATGGCTTGTCTCATTTAAATCTCATATACCCTAAGGTGTAGTATTCTTGCTAACTCTGTTTTGAGGATTAGGAAAATGGAAGTACAGAGAGATAATGATATTATTGATACAAATTACTATCCAAAGTCACTCAACTAGTAGATGACAAAGATATGCTTTGAATCCAGAAAAAAGAAAAAAAAAAAAACTAGCTCCAGGGTACATGCACTAAATCCTTTTTCGGTATTAATACATTTATCACACTTCTGCCCAACTGCTATCGAGGTACTGTTGAGTCTGTCCCCCCAAATTGTTGTGAGTTACCATCTACACATTATGAACTCATAGTGACCCTATTTAAAACAGAATGAAACAACACCCCTTCCTATACCAACCTCACAATCGCTATGTTTGAGTCCATTGATACTGTCACTGTGTCAGCCCATTTTGTTGGAGGGTCTTCTTCTTTTTCTCCAACCCTCCACTTTACTAAACATGATATCCTTTTACAGGGATTTCTGATAATATGTCCAAAGTATAAGAGATGAAGTGTGGTCATTCTTACTTACAGGGAGCATTCTGGCTTTAACTCTTCAAACCCAGATTGGTTTGTTCTTTTGGCAGTCCATGGTACATATAATAGTCTTTTCCAACACCGTAACTCAAATGCATCAATTCTTCTGCAGTCTTCCTTATTCACTGTACAACTTTTACATGCATATGAGGTTATTGAAAATGCCATGGCTTGGGTCAGGCACACCTTAGTCCTCAAAATGACATTTTTGCTGGTGAACACTTTAAAGAGATCTTGTGCGACAGATTTGCCTAATGTCATGCGTTGTTTGGTTTCTTGACTGCTGCTTCCATGCGTGTTGATGGTTGATCTGAGCAAAGTGAAGTGTTTGACAGCTTTAATCTTTTCTCCATTTACATGGATGTTGTTTATTAATCCAGTAGTGAGGGTTTTAGTTTTCTTTACATTGAGGTGTAATCCATACTGAAGGCTGTGCCCTTTGATCTTCATCAGTAAGTATTTTAAATACTGTACACTTTCAGCAAGCAAGGCTGTATCATATGCATACTGTAGGTTGTTAATAAGTCTTCCTCCAGGTATGATTCCACATTTTTCTTCATGTAATCCAGCTTCTCGAGTGATTTTCTCAGCATTTGGCTGAATAAGTATGGTGAAAGAATACAACTCTGGTACACAGCTTTCCTAATCTAAAACCATTCAGTGTTCTTTTGTTCTGTTTGAATATGTGCCTCTTACTCCTGGTATGGCACTGTGGGCTAATGCGTCAGACTGCAAAGTCATTTGACCTGCAAAGTCGGTGATTCAAGCTCATCAGCTGCTCCTTGGAAACCCTATACAGGGTTGCTATGGGTCGGAATGGACTCAACGGCACTTCACAACAACAACAACAACAACAACAACAACAACAACAACAACAGTCTATATATAGGTTCCTCATGAGCACAATTAAGTGTTCTGGAATATACTAATTCTGTCTAACGTTGTCTGTAACTTGTTATAATCCACACAATCTAAAGCCTTTGCATAGCCATTAAAGCACAGGTAAACATCTTTCTGGTATTCTCTCCTTCCAGCTAATATCCATCTGACGTCAACAATGATATCCCTCATTCCAGCTCATCTTCTGAATTTGGCTTGGACCTCTGGAAGTTCTCTGTCAATGTATGGTTGCAGCTGTTCTAGCATTATCTTTAGAAAAAAATTTGCTTACATGTGATATTAATGATATTGTCCAATGACTTCTGCATGCTGCTGGATCACCTCTCTTTGCAATGGGCCCAAATATGGATCTTTTCCTGTCAGTTGGCTAGGTAGCTATCTCCAAAATTTCTTTGCATAGTTGAGTGAGTGCCTCCATTGCTGCATCAGTTTATTAAGAGTTTTAAATTAGTATTCCATCAATTCTCAGTGCCTTGTTTGCCAATGACTTCAATGCACCTTGGACATTTTCCTTCAGTATCATTGGCTCTTGATCATATGCTACCTCTTGAAATGGTTGAACATCATACATTTCTTTTTGGTACAGTGACTCTGTGAATTCCTTCCATCTTCTCTTGATGCTTTCTGAATCATTTAATATTTTTCCTATTGAATCTTTAAACATTTCAAGTTGAGGCTTGACTTTTTTCTTCAGTTCCCTCATCTTAAGGAACGTTGAGTGTATTCTCTTTTGGTTTTCCAACTCCAGGTTTTTTGCACATTTCACTATAATATTTGACTTTGTCTTCTTGAGCTGACCTTTGGAATTTTATATTCAACTCTTTTACCTCCTCATTTCTTTCATTTGCTTTAGCACCTCTATGCTGGAGAGCAAGTTTCATAGTCTTTTCATTTTTTTTTTTCTTCTTTCTTGTCTTCTTAATGAACTTTTGCTTTCTTCCTGTATGATGTTTTTGATTTCATCCCACAGCTCTTCTGTTCTTCAGTCTTTAGTGTCTAATGCATCAAATCTGTTCTTCAGATGATGTCTAAATTCAGGTGGGATGTGCTCAAGGTCATAGTTTGGCTCTTGTAGACCTGCTTCAATTTTCTTCAGCTTCATTCTGAACTTAGATATGAATAACTTATGGTCTGTTCCATAGTCTGCCTCTGGCCTAAGCCTGCTTGTTCCGGTATTCTGTGTTGTTGCTGGCAGAGCTCCTCACTGCACTTCTACCCCATGTGCCATCTTGTTTGTTCTCTTATCTAAACATCTTGATTTCATGTTTGATCAATTTTAGACTGAAGAGGTAGAATTCTTCAATTTCATCATCAATGGCTCTAGTGGTTGGTGCAAAAATTTGAATAATAGTGGTATTGACTGGTCTCCCTTCTAGGGGTATAGATATTATCCTTTGACAGATAGTGTTGTACTTCAAGACAGATGTTGATACATTCTTTTTGATGATGAATATGATGCCATTCTTCTTCAATTTGTCACTCTTGGCATAGTAAACCATGTAACTGTCAAATTAAAAAAGGCCAATACCAGTTATATTCATCTTCCTAATGGAGTCCTGGTGCCTAGGATATGTTCCATTTCATTTTTGACAATTTTCAATTTCCTAGATTAATGCTTCATGCATTCCATGTTCCGATTATTAATGGAAACAGCCCTTTCTCTTCATTTTGGGTTGTGCTCCATCATTGAATGAAGGTCCAGGAGACTTTATTCCATTTGTGTCATCACGGTCAACTCTACTTTGAGAAGGCAGCTCTTCCTCAGTTATATTTTGAGTGCTCTTCAACCTGAGGGACTTGTCTTCCCACCCTATATCTGACAATATTCTGGTGATCTTCATCATGTTTCAATATTCAATATTCTGGTGCTGACAATGTTGCATTGCAATTCATAAGGTTTTCAGTGACTAGATTTTCAGAAGTAGTCTGTCTCTGTTTCTTCCTATTGTTTGCCAGTACCATAGTTCTAATGCATCGGTTTTTCAGTCTTCCTTTTGTACTGTCCAGCTTTCCCATGCAAATGAGATAATTGAATTATCATGGCTTGGGTTATGCATACCTTAGGAATCAAACTTACATCTTTTCCTTTTAATACTAAAGAGGTTTTTCAAAGCAGATTTTATCAATGCAATATGCCGTTTGATTTTTGGATGCTCTTTTCATATGTGTTGTTGATCCAAATAATAACTATTGATAACTTCAATACTTTTTTGATTTATCATAATATTGTTTACTGGTCCAGTTATGAGGCTTTTTAAAAATTTGAGCTGTTATCCATACTGAAGACTATAGTCTTTGATCATCAGTAAATGCTTCAAGTTTTCTGAAAGTTGTTCACTCCGGCCACAACAATAGGCATGAAAACAAAGCATTTGGTGATATTCAATTATTGATCAATTTCTCATAATCTTTTTGAAGGCCCTTCATATTTCACTCATTTTTTCCCATTTTATCTGCTTTGAAATCATCTCTATTGTGAATAAGATAGAAAATAAAGGGATAGCCAAACAACATAAAATCAGTGGCTGTTTTCTGGTAGAAATACACCTGATCTTTAAAAATCACTTAGTTGCGGAAGAATTTGAATTCCTTGCATTTTATAATTGCAGTCTTCAATGTATTTGAATGTCTAACAAGCAGCACAGCTTGAAATGAAGATAGTTTGGTATTTAGCTTTTGAGTACAAAAGTTTTGGAGAATAAAGAGAATATGATCCATGAGATTACATCATAAGTGACTAACAGCTATTGCAATAGCAGAAATCATATACAAAGTATACACTTCAAATGTAAAGTGATTCAGACCTACTGCTTTGAATTAGAGAATCTAGAAAATTTGAAACAATTTAGATAATGGTAATTTTCAAGAAAAATATCGTGTAAACTTACTTTTTCTGTTATCCAATTCATAGAATTTGAAGAATTACAAAATAATAGAAGAAAATGCATGTGAATGGGATTAATTGGGTTTTATTTGCCAGTTTCTAATCCTATTGTATTTTGATATCATTCCTTAGATTTAATTTCTGTGACTTTTCAGTGAAGATCAGGCAGCAGTGTGAAGTCAGTGATGAGAAACAGCTCAACAGTAACAATGTTCATCATACTGGGATTGACAAATGACCCACAATTACAGATCTTAGTGTTCATCTATCTGTTTATTACATATATGTTAAGTATAATTGGAAATATGACCATCATTTCTCTCATCTTGGTGGATTCTCATCTAAAAACAGCCATGTACTTTTTCCTTCAAAATTTCTCCTTTTTAGAAATCATATTAACAACTGCATGTGTCCCCCAGTACTTACACATCCTATCAACTGGGAATAGAACCATCACTGTCAAAGCATGTTTCACTCAGATATTTTTTGTTGTCCTCTTTGCAGCTACAGAATTTTTTCTGTTAGCTGTTATGTCCTATGACCGCTATGTGGCCATCTGTAAACCCCTGCATTATGTGACCATCATGAATAGCAAAGTCTGCAAGATTCTTATCCTCTGTTGTTGGGTGTCTGGCTTATTGATTATCCTTCCATTTCTTAATTTGAGTCTCAACCTGGAATTTTGTGACTCTGTCATTGACCATTTTTACTGTGATGCTTCTCCACTACTGAAGAATTCATGTTCAGATACATGGTTCATAGAGCAGGTGGTTATAGTCTGTGCTGTGGTGACCTTCATAATGACCCTTGTGTGTGTAGTTCTATCCTATGTATCTATCATTAGGATGGTTCTAAAACTGCCCTCTGCTGAGCAAAGGAAGAAAGCCTTTTCCACCTGTTCTTCCCACATGATTGTTGTCTCCATCTCCTATGGAAGCTGCATTTTCATATATATCAAACGTTCAGCAAAGGATGAAGTGGCCATTAATAAGGCAGTTTCTGTGCTTGCTACATCTGTTGCTCCTTTGTTGAATCCCTTCATTTATACTCTGAGAAATAAACAAGTAAAGCAGTCTTTCAATGACATCATCAAAAGATTCATATTTGTTTCAAAAAAGGAGTAGATTTTGATATTGGGATCTCAAATTAATTAAACTAAATTTAAATTAAACTAAAAGATAAATCATCAAACTGTAGATGGAAATTGGTGCTACTAAAGGTGTGAATGTTCTGGATGACAATTAAAGAGGGTTGAAAATGAAGTCTAACAAAGAACTTGGAGGTACTCAGTTTAATGAAGATGGACATTTCTCCGTCAAGTTCATTTTTTTCTAACATGCAACTAAATTAATTCTTGGTTTGGGCCATTGAGTCATTTTGCCTCATAGTGATTCATTGCTGTTGCTGTGTGCCGTGGAGTTGGTTCTAACTCACAGTGACCCTATATAGGGTTTCCATGGAGTGGCTGTTGGGTTTGAAGCTCCAACCTTGCAATAAGTAGTCAAATGCTTATCCTACAACACTACACAGGATGACTGTTATCTTAAAGGACCAAGCAAAACTGTTCTCAGTGTTTCGTATGCTGAAATCTTAATGGGCTCAAATTACCAGACCGGTTCATCCAAGAAGCTGCTGCTTTGAACAGCTAACCTTTCACTAGCAACTGAGTGCTTAACCACTACACCACCAGTCTTCTCTGATATTCATTAGTCATTAGTTTCCTGTTTGAAAACTATCCATGCCATGTCACTCTTCCTTGTGGTTCAATTTTTTTAAAGTCTCTTCTATCTTCAATCGGAAATAGAAAATTGGTTTCTTCTTCAACTTACCTTAGTAAATGCTGCATGGATTTATAGAATATAATAATATTACAATATTCCTTCTCCCTTCCGATTAGAACTTATTAAAATATATGGTCAAAGAAGCAACATAAACAGAAATTTAACAACAAGATAACTAATGAACTTCCTCTTCTGAGTGAGTTTTCCAAGAAGTAGAAAAACCAAATACAAGAAAAAATCATTGGCTTAAGGGCATTAGATTGCTGTTGAAGCAACAAAAAGCAGAGGGATCAAGAGTCTGCAAAACCTAGACCTGTGGAAGGGAGACCTGAATTTATGTTGTTGCTGCACAGACCTCTTTAAAGGGTTGAAGAACCAAGATATCAGTTTGAGGACTAAGGTGCCCCTGACCCAGGCCATGGCATTTTCAGTAACCTCATATGCTTGTGAAAGTTGGACAATGAACAAGGAAGACTAGAAGAATTAATGCATTTGAGTTATGGTGTTGGAGGAGAATATTAAAAGTACCATGGACTGCCCAAAGAACAAACAAATCTGTGTTGGAAAAAGTGCAGCCAGAATGCTCCCTGGAAACCAGGATGGCCAGGCTCTGCCTCTCATACTTCAGACATATTGTCAGAAGAGACCAATCCCTGGAGAAGGATATCATATTTGGTAAAATGGAGGGTTGTAGAAAAGGAAGAAGTCCCCCAATGAGATGTATTTGAACAGAGGCAGCAGCAATGGGCTCAAATGTGGCAACAATTGTGAGTTTAGTGTAGGACTGGGAAGTTTTTCATTCTGTTGTGCATAGGGTTGCTATTAGTCAGTACCAACTTGATGATACCTAATAAAACAACACAGTGCCTAGAACACATACAGATTCTTCATGTTTTAGAATTTTGATTAGTATATTTTTCTGTATGTACATCATATTTCATAAAAGGTTAACTAAAACCTTTTAATTAGTTAAAAACATAGGTTTACAAATAATGGGTAGAAAAATTTATCTAGGTCAAATTAAAATATATGACATATTCAAAAAAGATGATAGAAGATGGATGATAATGGAGAAATACCTGTAATGGAGAAATTCTAAAATCATTAAGAAAACTACTGTTATCAGTCATACTGTTACGTGCCCACACACTCTGAAACCAAACTCCCTCTTGAAAGCTAATAAGCCAACCACTTTGTGCCTTTATAGGCCCCCCCCATTCTTGGTGGCCAATGTCTAAGTTGCCTGTCCCTATCAGCCCTGTATACAGAGGGGATAGGTTTGATCCTTGATGTGAAGCCTCCTTCCCTCTCAGTTGGTATTTTGTGTAATTACATCCAAAGTGTAAGTCAAGTTCATCAAATTGTAGCAATTTACACTTGTTTCCTTTATCAAATTTCTTTAGCTTTCTCTACTCGAGTCAACTCTACTTTGAGAAGGTAGTTCTTCCCTAGTTGTTATTTGAGATCCTTCCAATTTGATATGCTCATCTTCAGGCACTACATCTGACAATGTTCTGATGCTATTCATAATATCTTAATCTCCCAGCACTACATCTGATAATGTTCTGCTGCTATTTGTAAGGTTTTAAGTAGCTAACCATTCAGAAGTATTCTGCCTCTTCTTATTATTCTGTTTTATTCCGGTAGCTCAGCTGAAAGCTGTCCACCATTGGTGGTCCTGTTAGTATTTAAAATACTGGGGGTGGAGCTTCAGCATCACAGCAGCATGACAAACTGACAGATGAGTGGTGAGACTACCACACATAGATGACAAAGCAGGTTAAAATATATTACGAACTATTATATGTAAAATGCTTGCATATACATAGACATGGAGGGTATTTGGAAGGGCAAAACCCCAAATATTAATCATGTTAACTTATGGATGGTAGAATTTTCATGTTTTTTTCCCTCTAGTCTTTGATATTTACTCTTGAATTTTTCTATATTTAATATGTATTGCATATTTTTAGACACTAAAGGTATCATTATACCATTTGCGTTACATAATCTATGTATCAAGAAACAATAGGTTTCTGCTTTGACATTAAGATATCATTTTTTCTATAGCTGGATTGAGTTTGTTGTCATTTTTCCTCTTTTATTTTTGTTCTCTTCAAGTAGTGCTTGGATGAGGACTTTGGCCAAATAAACTACATTTTAAATTCATTAGAGACTTTTGACTTAGGGCCTCTAAGGACCACTTATATTCAGTTGTTTTCTGCACACTTGTTGCAGGTGAAGGAAGTAAATAGGGTCTTTAGTGTAGAAATCAATTTTGTTCTGATAATATTGAACACTCATATTTACAGAACCAGTGAGGTTTTTTAACTTTCTTTGTCTTTTGAAATTAATTTCCTTCCTTGCAATTATCCTGATTTCACAGAAATAATATCCAATTTAAAATTGGTTCTTACTTACAAGTACAGGAGCCATGCAAATATTTATGGTGAGTATATATTCCTGAAGGCAAGGAATAACTTAGATTCAGCCATTTATCACAATTTTGTTCAACTCTGAGGTCCACTTAGGGCATCCTGGTATAGCTTCCAGGGGAAATCATGAGGAATGTCAAAAGTAAGTACTGGGATGACTTTTAAGTCAGAATGCTTCCTATTGTGACTTATGAAGAAGACCTTTGTGATGATGATTTCTTCCAGTAAAGCAAATAAATGATTAGTTTCAAGGTAGTCATATCTGAATTTATCTGTAAAGTACATGAACATTCTTCAGATTAAAATTTAAGTAGGATTAATTCTATATGTAATCTAGTGGGTGGAATCCTAGGTACGGTGATTAGATTGACACACAGAACATCCATATCTCTTAATATCTTTCTGTCTTTCCTTGTATGTCTCACTCTGTCTCTTTCAGTCTCTCATATTTACAAATATCTATCATCTGTATTATAGATCTATCTAAATTTGGACAAGTCACATTTTATATGCTTGAGAGTCATAAGTGACTAATGGCTACGGTATTGAGTAGTGGAGGTCTAGAACTTTCAATGAAGATAGCAAAGAGTTTAATAGACCAATATAGCTAATTATGTTACTAGAAGAACAACTATTAGTTTGCTAATGCCACAGATCCAGAAGGGCTGTGTACTCAGGCTTTGGTCTTATTATGGTGTTGATAGGTTAACTGATTAGAAAGAAACTATATTAAAAGATAGAAATTAATGATGTGTTTGGCAGATAAGGCAGGGAGGAAAATTAAGTGAGTATCTGGTAATTTTCATCTTCATCAGAGTGGGTATGTTGTTGTTCTTAAATGCCATCAAGTAGATTCTGACCCATAGTGACCCTTATAGGTTTCCTGAGGAGCAGCTGGTGAGCTTGAACTTCCGACCTTGCAGTTCAAATGGGTTTGCAGTCTGGCAAATTAACCCATAGTGCCTCACCAGGACTCCAGAGTGGGTATAGTTAGCAATTAAAAATATAATTTAAGAGACACTAAAAACAAAACAAAACCAGGCATTATGGAAAAGTTCTTTTTCCTACCTTTCTCCTTGACAACTTCAATCTTTTTTCTGTTGATAAGAATGTTGTTTATTGGTCCAGTGGTGAGGATTTTGGTTTCCTTGACTTTGAGATACAATCCATACTGAAGGCTGTGCTCTTTGATCTTCACCAGTAAATGTTTTAAGTCCTCTTCACTTTCAGCAAGCAAGGTTGTATCATCTGCATAATGCAGCTTGTTAATGAGTCTTCCTCCAATCCTGATGCCACATTGTTTTTCATAGAACCCACCTTCTTGGATTATTTGCTCAGCATACAGGTTGAATAAGTATGATGAAAGAACACAATCTTGTTGCACACCTTTCCCAATTATAAAACATTCAGTGTTCCCATGCTCTGTTTGAACAACTGCTTCTTGGTCCAAGTACAGATTCCTCATAAGTACAATGAAGTATTCTGGAATACTCATACTTCCCAATGTTGTCCATAGCTTGTCATGATAAAGCCTTTGTGTAGTCAATAAAGCATAGGTAAACATCTTTCTGATATTCTCTGCTTTCAGCCAAGATCCATCGGACATCAGCAATGATATCTCTTGTTCCATGGCCTCTGCTGAATCCAGCTAGAACCTCTGGAAGTTCTCTGTCAATGGATGATTGTAGCCGTTTCTGTATTACCTTTAGCAAAACTTAACTGCATGGGATATCAAAGAGATTGTC
>NW_006408551.1:1158050-1194479 GCF_000296735.1 Chrysochloris asiatica | reverse complement strand
ATTGTACCTCATGACTGATCTGGATATGTTCTTTTTGAAGATGAATGCAACACCATTCCTTTTCAGTGTTTCATTCCTTGCATAGTAAACCATGTGGTTGTCAGATTCAAAATGGCCAATACCAGTCCATTTCAGGTCATTAATGTCTAAGATATCAATGTTGATGTGTTCCATTTCATTTTTGACAACTTCTGATTTTCCCAGGTTCATACTTTGTACATTCCATGTTCCAATTTTCAATGGATATTTACAGCTGTTTCTCTTCATTTTGACTTGTGGCTCATCAGCAAATGAAGGTTCTGTAGGCTTTTCTTCCATGAACTTAACTCAATTCACATCATCATGGTCAACTCTACTTTGAGAAGGCATCTTTTCCCCATTCGCATTTGAGTGCCTCCCAATCTGAAGGGCTCATTTTCTGGCCCTGTATCTGACAGTGTTTCTCTGCTATTCATAAGGTTTTCAGTGACTAGAGATTCGGAAGTAGGATTTCTGGATTCTCCCACAAATTTCTATAGCTGTAAGCCCTCCAATCCTCCAAAAATACCTTTATATGTGTTTCAGAGTTCCAGCACCATTTCCTGAGCCTTCTTGGCTTGGTATTCCGTGTTGTTATTGATGGAGCTCCTCACTGCATGTCTACCTGATCCATCTTGATTGTATCTTGTGAGGGCAATAAAAAAAAAAAAAATGTATTATGTGTTGGGCTGCTACACTCAAGGTTAGCAGTTCAAAACTACCAGCCGTTCAATGGAGCAAAATGAGGCTTTATGCTTCATAAAGATTTACAGCCTCAGAACCCTATTCAGGGTTGCTATGAGTTGGAACCAACTCCACAGCACACCACCATCATTGTCACTACTCGAGTTCCAGTTCATACTCCAAACGAAATGTGTTTAAACATGTTTCTGTGTTCAGTGGATGCTGGAGACAAGTTCTTTAAGTAAAATACTCATCTTAGTTTCATTCATTAGCTTTCTAGAAAAGGCCTAATCAAAACTGGCTTTCAGAGAACAACCAAGATGGCAGACCTGGTAGAAGTGCAGAAAGGAGCTACGACAGCAACAACACAGAATACCTGACCAAGCAGGCTCAGGGGATGGTGCCAGATCTTTGAACCACGTATAAAGGAATATTTAGAAGGTTGGAAGGCTTACAGCTAGGGGAATTTGTAGCAGAAGCAAGAAATCCATTGCTTACTAATCCAAGATGCTCAGCTGCTCCCAGAGCCACCATCTTGGGTAAGACCAAGTGGGGGAAGGATCATAGCAGCCATAGATGCCTAACAGAACTGTGGAGATAAAGATGTGGACACTCTTTTTTGTATCTGTTCACTGGTCTTTTGCTGTATGTGCATCTCAATTCTGGTGATTAGAGGGGGTGCCTGAGAGAATGGATATGCTGCCCTCACCCCTGAAGGGTTCTACTATACAAGTGCACAGATCTCTTCAAAATTTAAAGTGACAATTTCCACTTAAAACCAAATGGCAGTGCAAAATGGCCACAGTCAGTCCTGAACTGTTTATCAGTAGGAAAAAGGCCTGAACGGTGATTGTGGAGCAGCACAGGCAAACTGAAAAGGAAATAGGCCAAAAATTAGATCCTGAGTTATGTCACAGTGACCAACTGATCACATCTACTTGGAGGCAAGCAGAAAGTATAAAAAATATCCAAATACACACCCATCTAAGTATTAAGGCCACAGATAACTCCTGAATATGCCCCCAAAACAGAAACAGATGACCATATCAACACATGTCCAGAAACGAGATAGTGACTGAGGCAAATGAGCTGGAAGTAGACCTACACTCCATAATGGAAGATGGGCAGGCTTTGGAAATGCCTGAGAAGGAATTCAGAAATGGATTATAAAATGAATCAAGACACTATACAATGGCGTTGAGATAAATAAGGAAGAAGTCAGGAAAGCACTACAGGAGCAATCAAATAAGATAGATACAGCATTGGAAATAATTAAAAACCTACAGAAAGAGGTCCAAACAATTAATAATAGAATATCAGAAATGGACAATACACTGAAAGGATAAAGGAGTAGAATTGAAGAGATAGAAGCCAGAACTAGTGAGCTAGAAGATAAATTTCCCAATATTACTAAGAAAAGCAATCACAAAAAAGGATAAAAAAGTCTGAAGAAGGCTTAAGATTCATGTTTGACAACATGAAGAGGAATAACTTTAGAATTATTGGCATTCTGGAACAGGAAGAAAATATCCTTCACATCCTGCAAAATGAAAAGATAAGGATGAAAAAAGCTCAATGAACCCCAGGAAGGATAGACCCTAAAAGAAATCACCTAGGCATATACTAATCAAGCTCTCCAAATTCAAAGATAAAGGCAGAATCCTGAAAGTAGCTAGGGAAAAGAGAAGTGTAACATACAAAAGCAAGCAACTCAGATTAAGCTCGGATCTCTCAACAGAAACCATGCAGGAAAAAAGGCAATGGGGAGATATATATAAAACCCTGAAAGAAAAAAATCTGCCAACCAACAATCCTCTACCCAGCAAAACTGTCAATCAAATACACTGGTGTAGTAAAAACATTCCAGGATAAACATAAGCTAAGGGATTTTTCCAAAGCCAACCCTGCGATGAAAAACATTCTAAAGGAAGTTCTGTGGACTGAGAACCAACGAGAACAGACAACAACCAGAGAATGATGTATGTGGCAGCATCACCCTGAACTCAATAGACAAATGGAAAAGTCAAGAACAGAATAAAATGATAAGAACAGAGGATCTGGGACGTCAGTCTATGATCAAAACAATTACAATGTGAAAGAAGGCAAACACAGAGGAATAGAGATCCAGGTGCTGAGAAGGTCAGGTAGATTACAGGATAAAATAGACTGTCTTAAATGGAGGGAAGAGTTAATGGAATATAAGGTAACCACAACAGTGGCGTTGGAGTGGGGAGGTTAAGTTAGGGTGTTGGGGAGGGCAATACAAGAAGGGTGAGGAGGTGGAAGAACAAGATTGACAAGGAAACACTGAGACAAGTTTGTATGGCCTAAGTGGGACAGAGGTAAATAGTAATGCATGCTCAACCTTGGAACAACAAGGCTCTGTGATACAGGGATCTAGGCATAGTTTGAAGAGGGGAAATAATATTAAAATGCTTGGTTGTCTTATGAATATTGGTTTCCCTTGCCTACTATTGTAAAATACATACTTGAGTGGGATAGAAAAGAATGTTGGGAAACATGATTACAGAAAAATTGTAAGCCCGTCTTCAGCCTATAACTGATTGGAATACCTAAAGGGGTTCTAGAACTTCCCCAGTGAAATAGGCCTCTTGCAAAGCCTTTGCAATTTATAGGCCTATAGGTGGAATCCTGAGCCCCATCCAGAATATTCTGAGGTGGGACATTACCACAAGCAAGGACAAGCAGACCAGCCTGGAACAGCCACAGCAACAGAAGATACATCTTCAAAGAAAGGTCATCAGGAAAAACCCAAAACAAAAATGTCAGCATGACTGGCTACTACAAGAATAAGCAAACTGTTCACTGAGAAGACATCAAGGCAAATAATCAAGTTCCTTCAGGACAAATTCCCCTTTAAGACTGAAACTCAAAGGGAACACATGAACAGGCATGTAAGCTTGCTGGCGACCTTATTGGTCTACTGGTAGTGGAAGGTGGGGAAAGGCAGCAATGAAGAAATGGGCTGAGTTCAATCACAGTTCATTGACTCTGGTTGACCTGGAGATGAGAGAGAGAAGAGTAAGGGTTGGTTGGTCCAAAGTGTGGTGAGACCTGGGGACACTTGAGCCCATGGACAAGGGCATAGCCACAGAGGGCAGGAGCTGAGAGTGAAGCTTCCAGCTGATATGAAGTAAGGGGAGATGCACAAGAGCACCCAAATTTGCAGACAGTACACATTTGATCTAGCCTCCATGGCTTGATAATCAGAACTAGACTAGAGGAAGATTGAAAAAAAAACCCAATTATTTTTGATAAAGGAAACAAGGGTAAATTACTACAATTTGATGAACCTTACTCATGGGGATAGTAACTCTAAATACCAACAGAGAGGGACGGAGTCTTCATATCAAGTACCAATGCTTTCCCCTCTCTACCCAGGGCATGTAGGGGTGGGCAAGTTAGACATTGGCTACTTAAAATGAGGGGGCGATAAAGGCACGAAGCTACTGGCTTACAAGGTTTCAAGAGGGAGTTTCGTTTAATAGTGTATGGGGGAAGATACAGTCTCCACTGAATAGTTTCCATCTTGTCTAGATGGGTCTGGTTAAAAGAGATAGGGAGAAGATTTGTATGATTCAATAGTGAATAATTGTTATCATGACTAATTGTGACTGTCACAATTGTAAAGGTAGAAGTTTTGTAACAAAAACAGGGGAGTTGTTAATCTTACAGTCCAGAAACAGAGGACCCTAGGACCATCAAGGGAGAAGAGCACAAGCAGAATGCGGGACCTTATCCAGAGAAACAGTGATGCCAGAGACAGAGGCAGAGATGGGGGCATGGAGAGAGGGAGTGGCTGAGGACTCTAGATTCAAGGGAAGAGAGGGACTAACAGCCAGTGGCCAGGAGGCAGATTGGCAAAATGTGCCCTTTGGAGGTGTAAATTATTATCTTTTTTTTTTAAAAAGCTAAAGTGAACAGAGAGAAATACTGTTAACTGATGGTACATGGAGGGGATTATAATCATTATAATGACACAAGGTGTATGATTTGTTGAATGTAAAACTGATGCTCTGCCCTATAAACTTTCATTCAATCCACAATAAAAACCTTACAAAAACAAAACAAGCAAAAACTGTGGCTTTCAATGGGATCTGCTGGCCTAGTTAAATTTAAGGCAGTGCGGTCAGTTCAGAATGTGAGATGATTGTTTTTTTGTTTTTTTTTTGGGGGGGGGGGGAGGAACGGAGGGCAGAGATTACCATGGGACGTTCTTGATAGATTTTCTCAAAGGACACAAGATGATCACAGGGTTCATAATGAAAAAGTTTTAAGAATACTGAACACTCTATTGGTGAGAAAAAGGGCAGAAAAGTTGCACCAAGGAATGCTTTTCCATAAGGAAAATGCACCTGCTCATTCTTCAAGGGTAGCAAGGACTGTCTTATGAGAATTTGATTGGAAAACCTTACCACATCCATCCTGCTGTTGTTGTTGTTAACTGCAGACTAGTCAGCTCAGATTCTATAGTGATCCTGTGTAGGGTTTTGATCCTAAAACTCTGATATATCCCCTTCGGAATTCTTTTGTTTCCTAACCTCACAGAACATTGAAAAGGAACATGAATTGATTCCCTTCAAGATGCCAAAACTACTGTCTGACATGGTGTAAACTGTGTAGTGCATAATTCTTTGGGGAAAGTTACAGAGATTGAGACACCACATTTAGAAGTGATGGAGGATATGTTGAAAACAATAGTTTTACATTTTTGTTTCATAAATGTTTCAAACATTTTGTAGTAATGCTTTTTGTCTTTGCCTTTTATATGCACATTTTTGAGGAGCTCTGGTAGTTTATTGGTTATGAGTCAGGCTGATAATCTCACTGTCAGCAGTTCAAAACTGTAAGCAGTTCCATGGGAGAGAGAGGAAGCTTTCTGTATCTCATACAGAAAGCCTATACAGTGTCTCTATGAGTTGGAACTAACTCCAGGGCATATAACCACAACCATATACATATTTGGGCTTCATTAAGATTTACCTAGCTATTGGATTAGCTCACTTAGTGAGAGAACACAGACATGAAGACCAGAGGATTTAAGATGAAGGCATTGGCAGCCATTAGTAAGGGAGTTAAGTATATGCGAGGATACTGAAAAGACTCAGTCAGTGAGTGAAGAAGGAAATCAGAAAAGTGTGGTAGCAAATCTTTGTGGATAAAATATTTAAATGTAGTTGAGAAACTGAAAAACATGACAACTGAGATGTGTGTACTTGATATGATAAAAGCAAGGAGACAGGTGACTTTGATAGATAAAATTTGTTTTTAAAAGCATAGTAGGTGGAAGTCAGACTGAAATAGGAAGAGTGGATGGAAAGCAATAAAATTTTTCAGTGAGTGCTGGTAACTTTTTAGAGAAAGCTTGCTACTGAAAAATAATGGGAAAATGAGGAGATAGGCAGTAAGTGGCAGTGGAAGATTTTCTGTTTTATCTTTTTATTTGGCAATAATTTCAAATTTAGGGAAATTTACAAAGATAAGTTTAGTATCCAATACACACAAATATCAAGATTCTCCTAATTCAGGTAGGATATAGTCAAGGTCATATTTTGGCTTTCATGGATTGTTTTCATTTTCTTCTGCTTCAGTCTGAATTTGCATATGAGCAAATTCCTCAATCTGCCTGTGACCTTGTTTTGACTGATGATATGGAGCATTTCCACCTTATCTTTCCAATGATGTCGTCAGTTTGATTTTTGTGCATTCCATCTGGTGTGGTCCATGTGTATAATCATCTCTTATGTTGTCTAAAGAAGGTTTTTGAAATGAACAAATCATTGGTTTTACAGAATTCTATCATGCTATCTCCAGCATCATTTCTAACCCAAAGGTCATATTTTCCAACTACGGATCCTTCCTCTTCACATCCACCCTTTGCATTCCAATCACCAGTAATGATCAATACATCTTGACTGCATGTTTGATCAATTTCAGATTGAAGAAGTTGGTAGAATTCTTTTATTTCATCCTCACTGGCTTTAGTGGTTGGTGGGTAAATTTGAATAATAGCGGTGTTAACTGGTCTTCCCTGTAGGTGCATGGTTATTATCCAATCACAGACAATGTTTTACCTTAAGACTGATCTTGATATGTACTCCCCCCTTTATATTACAAAACTTCTAACTTTTAGTCATAACAATCACAATTAGTCATGATAACAATTACTCACTATTGAGTCATAAGAATCTTATTCCCATCTCCTTTCACCAGACCCATTTAGACAAGATGGAAACTATTCAGTGGAGACTCTGCTTTTTCCCACACACTCTGAAACTAAACTCCCTCTTGAAAACTTGTAAGCCAGTCACTCCATGTCTTTATAGCTCCTCCCCAATTTAGGTAGCCAGTGTCTAAGTTGCCTGTCCCTATCTATCCTCTGTACTGAGGGGATTGGTTTGATCCTTGATGTGAAGACTCCTTCTCTCTCAGTTGGTATTTTTCTCTACTACAGCCATAACTATAGGTCAAGTTTATCAAATTGTAGCACTTTACACCTGTTTCCTTTATCAAACTTACCTTCCTCTTGTCTAGTCAGCTCTACTTTGAGAAGGTAGTTCTTCCCCAGTTGTATTTTGAGTTCCTTCCAATCTGAGATGTTCATCTTCAGGCACTGCACCTGACAACATTTTGTTGCTAATCATAATGTTTTAATCTTCCAGCACTACATTTCAAAATGTTCTGCTGCTACTTATAAGGTTTAAAGTGGCTAACTATTTAGAAGTATTTTGTCTCTTTTTCTTCTTAGTGTGTCTTAGTTTTGAAGCTCAGCTGAAACCTGTGCACCATTGGTGACCCTGTTCATATTTAAAATACTGGGGGCGTAGCTTCCAGCCTCACAGCAGTATGAAAGCTTCCACAGTAGGAAAAAACTTGACAGATGAGTGGTGGGTTTACCACACATATATGAAAAAGCACGTCAAAGTACATTAAGCATTATTATCTGTCAAATGTTCGCATATGCAAAGAAATGGAGGGTATTTTGAAGGGCAAACCCCAAATATTAATAATGTTTATATACGGATGGTAGAATTATCATATTTTGTTTCCTCTAGTTTTAAATTTTTTCTATATTTAATATGTAAATATTAAAATTTTTTCTACATTTAAATTTTACCTATATTTAATATGCATATTTTAGACACTAAAGGTATCATCATATTATTTGTATTACATAACTATGTATAAAGGAACAATGAAAAGGTTTCTGCTTTGATAGTAAGAGCTCATTTTTCTATAACTGGATTGAGTTTGTTGCTATTTTTGCTTTTTGTATTCTCTCCAAGGGTATTATCCCTATTAGTGCTTGGATGGAGAATTAAGACAAAGTAAATTACATTTTAAATTCATTAGAGACTTTTGACACAGAGTCTCCAAGGGCCTCTTTTATTCAGTTGTTTTCTGCACACTAGTTTCAGGTGGAAGAAGTAAAGAAGGTCTTTAGTGTCGGAATTGATTTGCCCTGATAACATTGAGCACTCATGTTTACAGAATCCGTGAAGCTTCTTAACTTTTCTTTGTCCTTTGAAATTCATTTCCTTCCTTGTAATTATCCTGATTTCTTGAAAATAATTTCTAATTTGAAATTGGATACTACTTACAAGTATAGGAGCCATGCATATATTTATGGTGAGTATAGGTTTCTGATGGCAAGGAATAACTTATATTCATCCACTCTCACTATTTTGTTCAACTCTGAGGTTCACTTAAAGCATCCTGGTTAGCTTCCAGGGGAACCAATGAGGAATGTCAAAAGTAAGTACTGGGATGACTTTTAAGTCAGAATCCTTCCTATTGTAATTTATGGAGAAGACCTTTGTGAAGATGTTTTCCTTTAGAAAAGCAAATTATTAATTTCAAGAAAGTCATATCTGAAACTATATCTATAAAGTACATGAACATTCTCCAGATAAAAATTTGAGCAGCATTTATTTTATACATTACCCAATGGGTGGAATCCTAGGTAGCATGATTAGATTGACACACAGAACAACATCCACATCTCTTCATATCTTTCTGTCTTTCCTTGTGTGTCTCTATCTGTCTCTGTCAGTCTTTCATATTTTCTTATCAAATACTTATCATCTATCTTATACATCTATCTAAATTTGGACTAGTCTCATTTTATGTGCTGATAGCCTTAAGTGAATAATGACTACGCTATTGTTTAGTGAAAGTCTAGAACTTTGAATGAAGAGAACGAAGAGTTTAGTAGACCAATATATCTTATTAGGTTACTAGAAGAGCAACTATTAGTTTGCTGTTATCCAGATCCAGAAGGGCTATGTTCTTGGTCTTTGGTCTTATTATAATGTTGATTAGAAAGGCTAACTGATTAGAAAGAAACTGTATTAAAAGAGAGAAATCACTTATGCTTTTGGCAGATAAGGCAGGGAGGAAAATTCAACAAGTATTTGGTCATTTTACTTCTTAATCAGAGTGGCTATTCCTTTCAATTAAAAATAAATTTAAGAGACACTAAAAACAAAACAAAAGCAGCCATTTTGGAAAAGTTCTTTTGCCTACCTTTCTCCTAAAATGTTCTCAAACCCAAAGTAAAAATTCTGCTCTTGTGAATTATTCCTTTGTTGATATTTAATACAGTCTGTTAAAAGGATACAGTCAGTTCCAAGTATTTATTAAGCCTCATCTGTTTTATTAATTATAAGACTTCTCATTAATTGGCACAGAGGAGAGAATGTGTTATTTATTTTCTTTGTCGACGTTGAATTTATATCTCAGCTGATACTAAAGAAAGAAAAACATAATATTAGGCAATGAGAATTACTGGGAAGGAGAAATTTTAAAGTCTGATGTGAAATGAGTGAGTGGATGAAGGTGGATGTTCATCAAATTCGGTGACTAGGGGAGAGGTCAATGAGCAGGTAATGATTGAGTTGAGCTTATGGTGACAAGAAGGATCCTGGACTCTGCAAAAACAAGAGGCCAGTCCAGGCAGAGGGCACAGTATGTGCAAGTTGGGTTACTTTGAAGATCTGAGTGTATAACAATGAACTAAAGTGTGGTGAACAAAAGTGAGAAATTTAGGAAGGGGTTAGTAGGGTGTGGTCCAATATATGGTAGAAAGTTCTTCTTGTTTTGTTTTTTTTTTTTAATTAGGGAGGAAGGTGACCTGATGTAGATTTTAAAAAAGTCCTCTCAGTTGTCATGATAGAAATTGTTGTAGGTGGGAGCAGGAAAGGAAACAGAGAGCCAAGTTTAGAGAGATGGGGTTTTGGTCTATTTATGTGCTGCGGTTGTATTAGGGATGCATTTCAATCTAGAGCAGAAAATACTTTCGAATGTACTGGATGTTGGAATGACAGGAAGTTAAGAACTAAATATGTGTCCTGATTTTTTAATTCAGCAACTGAGCAGATGATGTCAGTATTTTCTTTGATCAATGTAAGATAGAAGCTGGATGGGGAACTCAAGAGTTCCAATTTTGGTATATTAAATTAAAAAAAAATGAAGGTTTTATTGTGAATTATGTGATAGTTTACATGGGAGAACATTAGTTTTACATTCATTCTCCTCCATGCCCTCTGGATCCAGGTTCTCTCTTGAAAGCTTGTAAGCCAGTCACTTCTTGCCTTTGTAGAACCCCGCCCCCCTTTTGGATAGCCAATGTCCAAATTGCCCATCCCTGTCTACTCTGTGTGTGGAGGGGGTGGGAATGATTCTTGCAGTAAGGATTTGTTTCTTTTTTTGAGCTACTGCATCCATAGGTGTAGGTCAAGTTTGTCAAATTGTATCAGATTACATTTTTTTCCCTTTTCTTTCTTCTTCTGTATGTAGATGTGTTAATTTCTGGATTCTCGATTCTGTTCCATGTATCTTTCATTGTACCAGTACCATGCTGTTTTGACCACTGTAGCCATGTAGTAAATTGTGAAGTCGGGAAGTGAGAGGCTTCCAATCTTATTCTTCTTCTTAAGCAGTGCTTTGCTTATCCTGGGTCTCTTTCCTTTCCATATAAAGTTTGTAATTCTTTTTTCCATCTCTTTGATGAATATAATTGGACTGGATTGAGATCGCATTATATGTGTAAATTGCTTTGGGCAGTATTGACATTTTCACAATGTTAAGTCTTCCTATCTAGGAGCATGGTACATTCTTCCATTTTTGTAAGTCTCTTTTGGTTTCTTTTAGTAGTGTTTTGTAGTTTTCTTTGTATAAGTCATTTGTTTCTCTGGTTACATTTTTTCCTAGATATTTCATCCTTTGCGTGGCTATTGTAAATGGTATTTCTTTCCTAATGTCCTTTTCAGTGCTGTTGTTTTTGGTATAGAGGAATTCAACTGATTTTTTTTATGTTTACCTTATATCCTGCTACTTTGCTGAATCTTCCAAAGAGGTCTAGTAGCTTTTTTTTTACAGAGTCTTTCAGGGGTATATTAAATTTGAAATAAGTATTTGACATGCAAATGAATACTTCGTTGTTGTTTTTAAAAGTTGGTGAGTGGGTTCTGACTCACAGCAACCCTGCATAGGGTTTCCAAGGAGCTGCTTGTGAGTTTGAATTGCTGACTTCATAGTTCAAATGCACCTTGGGACCCAGTGCTTTACCCCACAGCACCACACCAGGACTCCAAATGAATACTAAGCACACAATAATATATGAGGGCAATGAAAAAAGAATTATGAGTCAGGCTGCTAACCACAAGGTCAGCAGTTCTAACTGCCAGTCTCTCCATGGGAGAAAGATGAGGCTTTCTGTACCCATAAAGATTTACGGCCTTGGAAACCCTATGCAAGGTTGCTATGAGTCGGAACGGACTCCACGGCACACCAACACCATCACCACTACTGCTTGGGTTCCAGTTCATACTCCAAACTAAATGTGTTGAAACTTGTTTCTGTAATCTGTGGGTGACTACAGACAAGTTCTCTCAGTAACACACTTGTCTTAGTTTCATTCAGTAGCTTTCTAAAAAAGGCCTAATCAAAACTGGGGCTTTCAACGGGATCTGTTGGGCTAGTTAAATTCAAGACAGAGCGGTCAGCTCAGAAGGTGAGTTAATTGTGGTTTTTTTTTTGAGGAGGGGTGTGTGTAGATTATCAAGGGGTATTCTTCATAGATTATCTCGGAGGACACAGGATGATCACAAGGATCATTATGAAGAAGTTTTAAGAATATTGAAAACGGCATTGTTGAGAAAAAGGACAGAAAATTTGCACCGAGAAATGTTTTTCTATAACGAAAATGCACCTGCCCATTCTTCGAGGATACAAGGCCTGTCCTACGAGAGTTTGATTGGAAATCCTTACCCCATCCATGCTGCTATTGGTGTTGTTGTTATGTGCCATCCAGTTGTTTTCAGACTCATAGCAACCCTGTGTAGGGTTTTCATCCTAAAGCCCCGCTAGACCCCCTTCAGACTCCATTTTGTTACCTAAACTCAAATAACATTGAAAAGGAACATGATTTGAGTCCCTTCAAGATGTCAACACTGGTGTTTGACATGGTGTAAATTGTGTAGTGCAGAATTCTTTAGGGGAAAGTTACTGATTGAAACACCATCTTTAGAAATGTATAGAGCAGGACGGAGGACATGTTAAAAACAGTAGCTTTACATTTTTACATTTTTGTTTCATAAATGTTTCTAGGATTTTGTAGTAATACTTTTTGACTTTGCCTTTTATATACATGTATATGTATATGTATCTGTATCTGTATCTCTATCTATCTATCTATCTATCTATCTATCTATCTATCTATCTATCTATAGAGAGAGAGAGAGAAAGAGAGAGCTCTGGTAGCGTAGTGTTTACGAATCGGGTTGCGAATCTTAAGATTAGCGGTTCAAAAATACCAGCTGTTCCGCGGGAGAAAGATGAGGCTTTCTACTCCCGTAAAGATTTACACCCTCGGAAACCCTGTATAGGGTCTCTATGGGTAGGAATCGACTCGGCGGCACTTAACAACAACAACAACATGTATATATATATTATATATTTAAGGAACTATGTTAGTTTAGTGGTTATGAGTTGGGCTGCTAATCTCACAGTCAGTAGTTCAAAACTACCAGTGGTTCTGTGGGAGAAAGATGAGGTTTTCTGTATCCTAAAGAGAAAACCCTATATAGGGTCGCTATGATTTGGAACTGACTTCACATCACATAACCCCTACCATATATATATCTGAACTTCATTGAGATTTGGATAACATTTAAATCTTTGTGATTGGACTAGATCTGTTAGGGAGAGAATACAGACATGAAGACCAGAGGAGTCAGGATGAAGGCATGGGCAGCCATTAGTGAGTTAGGTATAAGAGAGGATACTGAAAATGCTCAATCAGTGAGTGAAGAAGAAAATCAGAAGAGTGTGGTAGCAAATGTTTGAGGATACAATATTTAAGTATAGTTGAGAAACTGAAAAAGATGAAAATTGAGATCTGGAGACAGGTGACTTTGATAGGATAAAATCAGTTTTTGATAGCATAGTAGTGTGGAAGTCAGACTGAAATAGGAAGAGTGGATGGAAAGCAATAAATTAAACAGTGAATGTTGTTAAATCTTTGGAGAAAGTTTGCTACTGAATAAAATGGAAAAAAGAGGTGATAGTAAGTGGCAGTGGAAGATTTTCTGTTTTAACTTTTAATTTGGTAATAATTTCAAATTTAGAGGAAATTTACAAAAATAAAATTAGTATCTAAAATACATAAATACCAAACTTCTCCTATTTTTAACATTCATCTCCATTTGTTTTAGAATTTGATATCTAGCTATAATCATAAAAGTCTTTCTGACTCATTTGAGGGTACATGACATACATTTTTGCATAACATTAACCCGTACCCTACATGAACTTTTCCCTATATACTTTAGTACGTATATCCTAACGTTACAAGTATTTTCTAAATACTTAACCATATTTTCTAAATAAAGGTTGATTTTCAACTCTAGTAAATTTAATATTATACAAATATTTTATCTAATTTATCACACATATTTCAATATAGTCAATTGACCCAGTGGTGTTCCTAATACAGTGTTTGCCCCCTCTACTACAGTATTTACTCTAATATCTTATATTGCACTTAGTTGTCATGACAAATATGTGTTTGAAAGCCTATTTTAAATTCTTGTGGGTTGTTAGGTCAGACAGTAGTTCTATGTTCATCTTTTTTTGTGAAACTGCCAAATTGTTTCCATAGTAGCTATATCATTTTAGAATCCTACCAGCTATAGACGATGGTTTCTATTTTTCCACTCCTCGCCAATACTTGTTTTTAGTTTACCTGATCATAGCCATCCTTGTAGGGGTAAAATGGCATAACACTTAGGCTTTGAATTGAATTCTCTTAGTTCTAATAATAATAAGCAAGGAGTCTTGGTAGAGTAATGAATTATGAGCTGTGCTGCTAATTGCAAGGTTCGCATCTATCAGCTATTTTGTGAGAGAAAGAAAAGGTTTTATGTAAATCTTTTTTGTAAAGATTTACAAACTTGGAAATACTTTATGGGGTCACTATGAGTCAGAACCAACTTGGTGGCACACAACCAAGCAACCAATAATGTTTAGCATCTTTCCCTATGATTGTTTGCCATTTGTACCTACTTTTGGAAATATTTACCAAAACATTTACTTATTTGATTTGATTGTTTTCCTTTTTGTTGTCAAACTGTAAAATATCTTTTGTAAAAAAAAAAAAAAATTATATATATATTCTGGATATCAAATACTTATCTGATTTTATTTTTTATGTTGGAGGCTGACATTTTCAAATAATGCCGTCTACCCCCAATATCCTTCCCCTCCTTTTTAAAAGAGAATTTCTTCATTTTGTGTTTGTCTGATGTTTCACCATGATTAGATTCAGGTCATGCCTTATTAGCTAGAACACTAAATATGTGACATTGTATTTTTGCTGGGTAACACAGTTAGAGGTGCATAGAATTTGTCTGATTTTCACTGGTATTGTTCATTTTGATCAGCAGATCAGAGTATTTCAAATTCCTTCATTGTCTGATTACTATTTTTGTCTTGAACTAATAAACAGTTGATGAGTAACCATGCAAAGTATGTCAACAAAATTTTACTCTGCCTTTAACATTTCATCTATTTATGGTTCTTGCCTGATTCAGGAGTTACTACTCTGATTGCAAAAAGCTGATATCCAACTCCATCTCTCCCCTTCCTTCACATCTGCCAGTAGGCTCTTGAAATTCTGCTGTAAGCAAGATCCCTCCTTGCTTACCTTCCTCTTTTAATTGATTGATTGATTGATTATCAGTACAGGCTCATGAAATCCTACTTTTCAGAATTATACAATTCTTCTGTACTGAATTATTTTGGTGTTCAGTTTTCCCATATTTGGTTAGTAGGAGCCCCTTTGACTTAGCCTCTCTGCACCATGTGACACATCTTGATATTTATATTTGATCACTTTTTATATTCTGGCATAAGAAGATGTTTTAGGCTCACTTTGTACCTCCATTGCTTCTCTGATTTTCCTTAAGGAGCATTGGTTCAATTTAATGGGGGAATAGAGATACAAATCTTGGCTTAGGTTGCTTATTTCTTTTATTTTTTTCCTTAGACTTTTTGGGACTGAGGAACATATATACATATATGATTTGCATACAATACACATATACACGCACATATATACAAACGAATGTACATATGCATAGACATGCACACGTGCACACATAGATGTGTATACACTTACATATACTTACTTTAGAAATTCTGAGTTTAAACTGATATCTCTGATTTCAACCCAATTAATTTTGCTTCCTGCCAAATATACATTTGTATTTCTTATTTCTTTGTTAAAGCATTGACATCTCACAATATCAGTTCTTACCCTCATTTTCACAATCCTATGATAGGTCTGAAATCCTGGTGTGGCAATGTAGTATAAAGCACTGGAGCACAAGGTCAGTTAGAACCTCAAGGTCAGCAGTTCAAACCCAGTAACTGCTCCTTGAAAACCCCGAACAAGGTCACTGTAAATTAGAACCAACTTGACGACACTTAACAAGAACAACAATAGCTCTATTAGGAGTGCTCAGTGGCTCCATAAGATGAGCATGGGACTCTGAACAACAAAGTTCGAGTCCACCAGTCTCCATGGCAGAAAGATGAGTCTTTCTGTTCTTGCAAATATTGACAACCTTGAAAACATTACACTGAGTCCCTAAGAGTCAAAATTGACTCCATGGCACTTAACAACAACATGCAAGTGGTATTAATTTGACAAACAACTGGATTTGTTGGTTTTACTATGCTTTCAGTTTTAGTTTTCCCTCCCATATTTATTGATTGAATTTTATTTATTTTGATTATATGGATCAACAAGTTTCTAGTAGTCGAAATTTTGATATGTTGTCAGGAAGGACAAGTCTCTGGAGAAGGACACTATGTTTGGTATAATGAAAGACCGTCAATAAGATGGACTGCCAAAATAGCAGCAACAATGGACAAAACCATAATCATCATATGAATGGCACAAGACTGGATACAGTTTTCCTTTGTTGTACCTTAGCTCACTGTAAGTCAGAACTGACTTGATGTGACCTACCAACAACAAGGAAGTCCTGGTGTGGTGATGTCTGTTAATGCACTGGGCTCCAAAGTTGGTTTGAACCACAAGGTTGGTGATTCAAGTTGATCAGTCGTTCCTTGGAAACCATATACAGGGTCACCATGTGTCGGAACCAACTTGACAGCACTTAACAACAACAACCAACAACAAGAAGTTAAATAACATGAACACTATATACAGCAATGTGAAAACTAGAAAATAGAAGTATCAGTTCCTAATGGGAAAGTTGCTTTTTTAAAAAAAAAATAAAAACAGTGATATACCGAAACATGTTTCTATGCTTATAAAATTAATCTAAAAAATTGGAAAACATTAATCATAAAAGAAACAGAAACAGAACTAGCGAGAGCTTATTTCTGTAAGCATTTCTTCTTAAATAGCTGTGCTCCTTCATGAGATGATCAGAGGAATTGACTTTAGAAAATCAGAAAAATAGTAACAGATATGTATATAGCCTTACGTAATAAATACTATTGTAAGCATGCTTTATGGTTTGTCTCATTTAAACCTCATATACCGTAAGGTTAACATACCCTAAGGTGTAGTATTTTTGCTAACTGAATTTTGTGGATTAGGAAAATGGAAACACAGAGAGATAATAATATCAATGATTTAAATGATTGTCCAAAGTCATTCAACTAGTTGGTGACAAAGGTATGCTTTGAATCCAGAAAAATGAATCTTGGCTCCAGAGTACATGCACTAAATGCACTAAATGCCTGTTCTGTACTAATATAGGTATTACACTTCTGTCAAACTGCTATTAGATACTGTTGAGTCTACTTCAACAAATTGTTGTTGTGAGGTGCCATAGACACAGTACCAACTCATAGTGACCCAGTGCAAAACAGAATGAAACAATGCCCAGTCCTACACCAACCTCACAATTGCTATGTTTGAGGCCATTGATGCTGTCATCATATCAGTCCATTTTGTTAGGAGTCTTCTTTTTTTTTTTCTCCAACTCTCCACTTTACCAAACATGATTTCCTTCTCCAGGGATATCTGATAATATATCCAAAGTATGAGAGACAAAGTCTGGTCATTCTGGCTTCCAGGGAGCATTCTAGCTGTAGTCCTGCCAATACAGATCAGTTTGTTCTTTTGGCAGTCCGTGGTACATTTAATATTCTCCTCAAACACCATAACTCAAATGTATTAATACGGTCTTCCTTATTCATTGTCCAACTTTCACATGCATATGAAGTTACTGAAAATATGGTCAGGTGCACCTTAATCCTCAAACTGACATCTTTGCTCTTAACACTTTAAAGAGATCTTGTGCAGAAGATTTGCCTAATGCAATATGTCATCTCAACTGCTGCTTCCGTGAGTGTTGATGGTTGATCTGAGTAAAATGAAGTCTTTGACAACTTCAATCTTTTATTCACTGAAATGGATGTTGTTTATTGATCCAGTGGTGAGAATTTTTGTTTTCTTTATATGGAGGTGCGATCCATACTGAAGGCTGTGGTCTCTGATCTTCATCATAAGTATTTTCAGTCCTATTTGCTGTAAGCAAGCAAAGTTGTATTATCTGCATAGTGCAGGTTGTTAATGAGTCTTTTTCCAAATGTGGTGCCACATTTTTTCCCATATACTCCAGCTTCTCAGGTGATTTTCTCAGCATATAGACTGAATAAGTATGGTGAAAAAATCCAACTCTGGTGCACAACTTTCCTAATTTTAAACCACTCAGTGTTCCTTTTTTCTGTTTGAACAACTACTTCTTTATATATAGGTTCCTCATGAGCACAGTTAAGTGCTCCAGAATATTCTTTTCTATGCAATGCTATCCATAGTTTGTCATGATCCACACAATTGAAAACCTTTGCATAGTCAATAAAGCACAGGCAAACATCTTTCTGGTATTCTCTGCTTTTGGCCAAGATCCATCTGAAGTCAGCAATTATATCTCTCCTTCCATGTCCTCTTCTAAATTCGCTTTGAACCTCAGGAATTTCTTTGTAAATGTATGGTTGCAGCTGTATATGTATTATTTTTAGGAAAAATTTTGCTTACATGTGATATTAATGATATTGTCCAATGATTTCTGCATGCCGTAAGGTCACCTCTCTTTGCACTGGGATCAAATCTTGATCTCTTCCAGTCAGTTCCAAACTTCTTGAATTAGATGAGTGAGTGTCTCCATTACTGCATCAGTTTACTGAGATATTTCAATTAGTATTCCATCAATTCTCATGCCTTGTTGTTTGCCAATGATTCAATGCACCTTGGACTTCTTCCTTCAGTATCATTGGTTCTTTATCATATGCTACCTCTTGAAATGGTTGAACATTTCTTTATAGTGTTTATTTTTTAAAAAAAGTTTTTATTGTGAATAGAGTGATAGTTTACATGGGAGAACATCCATCCTATCGTATTTCATTTCACTGAAATTATTACAATCCCTTCTATGCATCATCATTCAACAGCAATTGCTTCCTTCCATTCCCTCTGTTTTTTTGTTTTTTTTTTGGATGTACACCGAAGCACTCAGGAATATATAACCGTTCAATCAACCGAAGGGTACACCCCACAAGCCTGCCCCCTGGCCATCAGCACACAGCCCCTCTCCCTCCTTGAGTCCAGAGTCCTCAGCCACTCCATCTCTCCATGTCATCCTCTCTGCCTCCATCTCTAGCGTCACTGCTTTGCTGGATAGGGTCCGAACATTTCTTTTTGGTACAGTGACTCTGTGAATTCCTTCCATTTTCTCTTGATGCTTTCTGCATCATTTAAAAATTTGCCCGTTGAATCCTTCAACATTTAAAGTTGAGGCTTTAAGTTTTTCTTCAGTTCTCTCAGTTTAAGGAGTGTTGAGTGTGTTCTTCCTTTTTTTTTTTTTTTTTTTTTTTCTCTAACTCCAGGTCTCTACAAGTTGTTCACTCCAGCCACAATAATAGGCATGAAAACAAAGTATGTGGTGATATCCATTATTTTTCAATTCCATTTTATCATGATTTTTTGGGAGAACCTTCATATTTCATTCTTTTTTTTTTTTCAAATTATCTATATAAAAAAAAATCTCTATTGTGAATAAGAAGTCAGTGGTTGTTTTCTGGTAGAAATATGCCTGATCTTTAAAAATTGCTTAGTTAACTAGATGAAGAATTTGGAGTCCTTGCATATTGTAATTGCAATAATAATAGAAGAAAATGTATGTGAGTGGGATTAACTGAGTTTTAATTAGTCACTTTCTGATCCTGTTATATTTTGATGTCGTTCCTTAGATTTAATTTCGGTGAAGATCAGGCAGCAGTGTGAAGTCAGTGATGAGAAACAGCTCAACAATAACAACATTCATCATACTGGGATTGACAAATGACCCACAACTACAGATCTTAGTGTTCATCTATCTGTTTATTACATATATGTTAAGTATAATTGGAAATATGACCATCATTTCTCTCATCTTGGTGGACTCTCATCTAAAAACAGCCATGTACTTTTTTCTTCAAAATTTCTCCTTTTTAGAAATCATATTCACAACTGCATGTGTCCCCCAATACTTACACATCCTATCAACTGGGAATAGAACCATCACTGTCAAAGCATGTTTCACTCAGATATTTTTTATTGTCCTCTTTTCAGCTACAGATTTTTTTCTGTTAGCTGTTATGTCCTATGACCGCTATGTGGCCATCTGTAAACCCCTGCATTATGTGACCATCATGAATAGCAAAGTCTGCAAGATTCTTATCCTCTGTTGTTGGGTGTCTGGCTTATTGATTATTCTTCCATTTCTTAATTTGAGTCTCAACCTGGAATTTTGTGACTCTGTCATTGACCATTTTTACTGTGATGCTTCTCCACTACTGAAGAATTCATGTTCAGATACGTGGTTTATAGAGCAGGTGGTTATAGCCTGTGCTGTGGTGACCTTCATAATGACCCTTGTGTGTGTAGTTCTGTCCTATATATCTATCATTAGGATGGTTCTAAAACTGCCCTCTGCTGAGCAAAGGAAGAAAGCCTTTTCCACCTGTTCTTCCCACATGATTGTTGTCTCCATCTCCTATGGAAGCTGCATTTTCATATATATCAAACGTTCAGCAAAGGATGAAGTGGCCATTAATAAGGCAGTTTCTGTGCTTGCTACATCTGTTGCTCCTTTGTTGAGCTCCTTCATTTATACCCTGAGAAATAAACAAGTAAAGCAGTCTTTCAATGACATCATCAAAATATTTGCATTTGTTTCAAAGAAGGAGAATTTGATATTGGGATCTCAAATTAATTAAAATTAAATTAAGCTAAAAGATAAATTCATAACATTTATATTTATTGCCTTATATGAATACTGTATTGAAAACCCAAGCATTTGGTTTATACACAGAAATTATACAATTTTATACTGCTTCACAAAGGCAGTGAACACATGGTATTCTACATAATCTGCTTTACATAAATTTAAATATTCTAAATATCAAAAGGTACAGCTGAAGAAACAGATATAAATCTGGCAGCCAGTAATTTTGACATAGAAGTTGCAGCTTGCATGACTTTAAATATATTAATTTGAAAATATTGGGTTTGGAGGAATTCTTGTGCTTTGTGTTGATGTGAAAAAGATATCACTGGCTGTCAAATGTTCAAAAATAGTTAATTTGCTTCAAAATGTCATACAAATTCTGTGGTTTCTATGCAGCCCTAAAGCTCCAGTCATTTAGCCCATGTACATTACTAAAATAATATATTAATTCTTTCAGTATAGTGCTGTTTCATATTGACATTTGTATACTCAAGAATAATTTAGAAATAAATGTGTAATATTCACAATGTTGAGAAAAGCAAACAACACATCAAGGAAGCTGCTCAGTTCTGAGATGGTCTTTTTTCAGTTTCATAAGCATTCGTTCTACAAAAGAGTAAGCAAGAGTTTGAACATAATTTCCAAGATAAAGCACATTTCCCCAAATAAATAATGAAGTGTTTTTATCAGGAATCTCAGAAGTATACAAAAGAATTTTTATTTCAACAGATTTTTTTGGAATGTGTTTAACCTGGTACTGCTACAGACTTAAGATTTCCAGGGTTTCACAAGGGCCAGATTTTATATTAATTACATCAGAAGAGAAAGAAACTGTCTTCTGAAAGAGGTGCACTCAGACATTACCAATAGAAAAAGTATTCACTATAGTCATCTCTTTATAGAAACAGAAAAATATAGCATTTCTCCCATTAGAAATAACATAGGTATATATGAATTAAGGTTCCATTGTACATAGTCAAACAATACAATCTGGAAACCAGCATGAAATCATATAATGCACATGTGAAAATGTTGCAACTATGACCAAAATAAGAAAACTGCTAGAATGGTAAGAAAGAGACAAGACAAAAAGCTTTCTTGCATATGTATAAACTATTTGTGATAATCTCTAAAAAGTTTTCAAAATTATATTATTATCTTTCAGTTTAAAAATGTTTATTAAAAAAAAAAAATCTATACACAAACCACTGATTTGACCAGACCAAAAAAAGTCAGCGGTAAGCAGGACCCAGAGGAGCTGATATTCACAGTTCTAACATGTACAACTCTTTCAGGATTTATTCTATTAAATACTTAATTTTACAATCTGCTTCTCTTGTAAAACTAAAGTTCCACAACAAATTTTATACAGCATAAAACCAGAACTGTGTGTAAAATATTGCTTCTAAATGTTTGTAAATAATTAGTCTTGTTCCATCAGTTCATCTGTGACTTATGTGGCTTTTTCGTTTTCCATGAATAATGCTGAAAGACTCTTTCCAGTTTTACTGGACTTGGATCCCACTAGTTCTTCTGTTTCATGGCTGTCAGAACCACTGCTTACAGGACCTGAATTTTCACTACCTTCTGAATGTAAATTTTTCTCAGCTTGAGACCAATCAGATTCCTCCATTTGATTATTTTCTTCAGAAATCTCTTCATTCACAGTTAAGGCATCATCAGATGCTTTTTCTAGATTTTTTCCTTCGTGGAATAATTTCTCTTGATGTCATAAAAGACTCTTCTTCTTTCTCTTCATTCTCATCTTCATCCTCTTCTGTACAAGTGCTACTTTCTTTATCTTTAGCCTGAGATGAAGATGATGCTTCAGTTTCTTTTACCATAACTGAAGAAATTTCACTGGAAGTTTGCCGGAGACTGGCCTCAACAAGGGGGTGAGTACATGAAGGTGGGGTGTCTGGTGACGATAGAAAGAGAGAGAGAGAGAGAGAGAGAGAGAGAGAGAGAGAGAGAGAAAACAGACACAAAGAAGACAGACACACAGGTTTGATGCAAGCTGCCAGACAGACTGCTCAGTGGCAGACATTGCACACAGAACTAACTTTAGGTGGGATGTCTGGAGAGGTGAGATAGAAAAGAAACACTCGGAGACCAGAGTGGATACAAGCTGACAGACAGATAGACCTGCTGCCAAGAATGCACGCAGAACTATCTCTACCCCAGTCTTTTATTAAGTTTTTTCAAGGAGAAATTCAAGGACAGGACACACGATTCATAGGAACGCCCTTTAAGATATTTTCTAGGTACAACACAATTTTCTTAGCAATCTAACATTTTTATTTCTACAGGAAAAGGTTCAAGCAAGCTATTATAGATTAATCTTTAGGCCTAAAGAACGTCTAACATACTTTTAACACTTAATCACTAGTGGGTAAAGGTGAAAGACTTATAAGCTCATATAAAGGTTGGTTTCTAATTTCTGAAGGGATTTAAGCTGTTTTTCTTTACTTTGCAAGTAAAAAATATATGCGTTTGAACAGGATTTCAAACATTTAGCTTTGTTTGTTAAACTAGTAATTCTTTCTTGCTACAGTTCCAGGGAAGGTGAGAGAAGGGTCACAACCTTTCCAAGAAGGTGAGGTCTCACCTTCACATTCCTTATCCTCTATCCGGATTCCACACCCAAATGCTACAATGTTACCTTCAGGGGGAAGAAGAGCATCTGGATCAAACTGATTAAACTCAGGGTGGTCTGAGGGAGTTGCCACCATTATCCTTTTCCCAGAATCTAAACTGATTAAACCCAGGGTGGTCTGAGGGAGTTGCCACCATTGTCCTTTAATCCAATATTCCCAGAATTTACCACTCCGCCTCAAGTGAATACCCCGGGCAGTTCCTCTCCAGAACCTCCCTGCTTAATCCCAGTAAATCTGTCCTTGTTTGTCCTCTGAGGAAGTTTTACTGCCTCAGTTCTAGGGCAAAATTTGGTTTTATTAACGTACATGGATAATCAAGAGCTCATGTTCTAAGTTAATATTAAACATAACTGAATAATCAAATAAGGAGCAGTTCTGACACTCATCCCAGGTGACTATCACTTGTACCTCAGAAAGATTCATTCCCAGGACCCTACACACTGCCAACACAGTGGAGACATTAAGAGAGGCATTATAAAAACCATTTTCTCAGAAGCTACAATTACTGGAGTTAGAAGCATAGAATGAACAATATTAGGACTTGTACAGAGGTAGCCCAACAGTGAGTTCACAAACACCAATGAACCTGGGTCCCCAGGAGGTCACTTCCTGGGTCCGCAGGGTTCATGGCTCGCCATACCAAGGAAGGCCCAGGGTTTGGATTTTCGTCCAGGTCACAAGGCCTCAGCTTCCCAGTAATTGTGTCTTATGTCGTTCCCGACAGAAGTTGTCTGACTGGCTGCCTCTCTTCATCTTCTTTATCAAATCTGAGTCTTTTCACCACATGCCCCTCTGCCTCCATAGCATCTTCATCTGTATGTTTATTTTTTATAGGGCTCAGAGATGAACTTACTGATTCAAATGTCAGAGTCACTCTGGATCTTTGTCCTCATTTTGCTGTAGATTTGACTCTTTGCTGCCAGTGTTCTCAAGCATACCATTTGTTGTCATGGGGATTGACAAAGAAACCTTTGGTGGATTAAGTGGCCTGGGTGTTCCAGGCCCATTTATGTTAGACTTCGCAGTATAACTTGGTGAATTTGCAGGAAACATGACAGCATTCATTCGATTTAAACTATTGGAATTGTTTTTCTCTGAAGAAGGATAAACACAGCTAACAACCATCACATTGTTTTCTACTCCTCTAAGACATTTGTCTGTTCCTGTATAGTTTCTCCTTAGATCTGTTAGCATTTCACATAATTGTTGAATAGTAAAAGGGATACCATTAAATCCAGTGACAATTTTCAGTATTCTTTCCTTCATTTCATCAAAAGGAATATATTCGACATTAAGGTTGCGAGAACCTCTTGGTTCAGGAGCTGATGTTCTAAATCATCCATAACTTTCTCAAGTTTGAAAATAAAGTAACCTTTAAATTGGGACATTGTTTCATAGTTCCAGTCTTGGCTGCATGACAAAGAAATTGATTCAGTATTCTGTGGGCAAATATTAAATGATGTAAGAATCAACAAAAGAAGATAGAAGGGATACACATTTACTGTATTAAAAAATAACTGGCCAGTGTTTAATCATTTCAAGAGGTAGCATATGATAAAAAATTGATGGTATTGAAGGAAGAGGTCCAAGCTTTACTTATGGCATTGGTGGAATGCCATAAAGCTCCAGGTATTGATGGAATACAAACAAATATTTCAACACACTGATGCAGCACTGGAGGTGCTCATTTATCTATGCTAAGAAAATTAGAAGACAACTACCTGGCCATCCAACTGGAAGAGATATGTATTTGATTCCATCCCAAAGAAATGTGAACAAATAGAATGCAGAAATTATTGAATGGTATCATCATCATATGCAAGTAAAGATTTCTAAAGATAATTAAAAAATGATTACAGCAGTACATCACAGGAAATGGTCAGAAATTCAAGCCAGATTCATAAGACAATGTGGAACTACAGATATCATTGCTGACATAAGATGGAAAACAGAAAATGTCAGAAAGAATTTTATTTGTGCTTCATTGACTATGCAAAGGCAATTGACTTTGTGGAATGGGAATTCCAGAAACTTAATTGTGCTCTTGAGGAAGCTGCTGGACCAACAAGCAGTTGTTTGAACACAATAAGGGACTACTGACTGGTTTAATATTAGGAAAGGTGTGCTCCATACTTGTATTATTGTGTTTATTTAGTCTGTATATTGAGCAAATAATCCAAGAAGCTGAATTATATGAAAAAGAATGTGGCAGCAGGATTGGAAAAAAAACTCATTAACAGCCTGTGATATGCAGATGACACAGTGTTGCTTCCTGGAAGTAAAGAAGACTTAAAGTATTGATGAAGATCACAGACTAAAGCCTTCTGTATAGATTGCAACTCAATGTAAAGAAAATTAAAATCCTCACAATGAAACCAATAAGTAGCATCATGATAAATGGAGAAAAGATTGAAGTTGTCAAAGTCTTCATTGTGCTTGTATCCACAGTCAATACTCATGGAAGCAACAGTTAAGAATCAAATGATACATTGCATTAGGCAAATGTGCAGCAAAAGACCTCGTTAAAGCGTTGATTTATATCCTGAGAAATAAACAAGTGAAGCAGTTATTCAATGACATCATCAAAAGATTTGTATTTGTTTTAAAGAAGGAGAATTTGATATTGGGATCTCAAATTAATGAAACTAAGTTTAAACTAATAGATAATCATCAGAATGTAGATGGAAATGGTGCTATTAGAGATATGGGTGCTCTTGAAGACAATTAAAGAGTGTTGAGAATAAAGTCTAAGAAAGAACTCTGAGGTGCCCAGTTTAATGAAGATGGACGTTTCTCTATAAATCCATTTATCTTTTTCTAATGCACAACTAAATTAATTCATCTAGGTTTGTGCCATTGAGTCATTTCTGACTCATAGTGATTCTATGTTGTAGTTGTTGCTAAGTGCCATGGAGTTGTTTCTGATTCATAGTGACCCTATATAGGGTTTCCAAGGAGCTATTGGTGGGTTTGAACCTCCAATCTTGTGATAAGTAGTCAAGTGTTTATCCTACAGCATCACATCAGGACTACAGTGATCCTATAGGGAAAAGCAAAATTGTCCATAGAGTTTCATATGCTGAAATCTTTGTGGGATCTGATTACCAGATCTTTTCACCCATGAAGCTACTGTTTGCTTTGAGCAGCTGACATTTCACTAGCAGCTGAATGCTTAACCATTGCATCACCAGTTTCTCAAATATTAATTAGCGATTAGCTTCCTGTTTGAAAACTTCCTTGTGGTTCACTTCTTTTAAAGTTTCTTCTTTCAGTAGGAAATACAAAGTTGTTTTCATCTTCAACTCACGCTAGGTCATGCTGTCCTCACAATAAATGTTGCATGGATTTATAGAATATGATAACATTGTAGTATTCCTTGACCCTTCCAATTTGAATTTATTAAAATATATGGTAAAAAAAAGCAACATAAGCAAAAATGTAACAACAGAGTCTTTAAAGATAACTTAAGAACTTCTTCTTCTGAGTAATTGTTCCTAGAAGAGGAGAGTTTGTTTGGAGGGAGAGCTAGCTGAGCAACCTCATTTATTTTAGCTCTCCAATCCATATATATGACTTAAGAGGCAGTCTTGGAGAAACTATTCAGCCTGCCTTTGTTGTTGTTGTTAAATACCGTGGAGTCAGTTCCGACTCATAGTGACCCTGTACAGGGTTTCCGAGGCTGCAAATCTTTACGGGAGCAGAAAGCCCATCTTTCTCCCTTACAGTGCCTAGAACACTTTATTGATTATGTAAAGGCTTTTGGTTGTGTGGAGCAAGACAAACTATGGACAACATTGTGGAGAATGAGTATTCTGGAACAATTAATTTAGCTCATGAGGAACCTGTACATATATTAGGAGGAAGTTGTCCAAACAGAACAAGGGAACACTGATTGGTTTAAAACTAGGAAAAGTATGAACAAGGGATTTGTTCTTTCATCATAATTACTCAATCTGTATACTGAGCAAATAATCCAAGAAGCTGGATTATATGAAGAAAAACATGGCATCAGATTTGGAGGAAGACTCATTAACAACCTGTGATATGCAGTTGATACAACCTTGCTGAAACTGAAGAGGACTTAAAAGACCAGAACCATAGGTATGGGTTATACCTCAATGTAAAGAAAACAAAAATCCTCACCACTAAACCAATAAATAACATCAAGATAAATGGAGAAAAGACTGAAGATGTCAAAGACTTCATCTTCCTGTATTAACCATCAGCACTAATGGAAGGAACAGTCATGAAATCAAATGAAGTACTGCATTAGGCAAATCTGCTGCATAAGACCTCTTTAAAGTGTTGAACATCAAAGATGTTAGTTTGAGAACTAAGATGCACCTGATCCAAGCCACGGTACTTTCAATACCCTCATATACATGTGAAAGTTGGAGAATGGATAAGAAAGACTATAGAATTGATGCATTTGAGTTACGGTGTTGGAGGAGAATGTATAAAGTACCATGGAATTCCAAAAGAGCAAACCAATCTGTGTTGGAGGAAGTACAGCCAGGATGCTCCCTGGAAGCCAGGAGGGACTTTGTCTCTCATACTTTAGACATATTATCAGGAGGGACCAATCCCTGGAGAAGGATATCATGTTTGGTAAAATGGAGTATAAGAGAAAAAGAGGAAGTCCTCAAACGAGATGAATTGGCACAGTGGCAGCAGCAATGGGCTTAAATGTAGCAATGGCATATAACAACAACACAGTGCCTAGAACACATGCAAATTCTTCAACTTTTGGAATTTTGATTAGTGTACCTTTTTGTATGTACAGTATGTTTCATAAAAGGTTAAACAAAACCTTTTCAAATACCCTAAAAATGCAGGCTTACAAATAATGTGTGAAAAATTTATCTAGGTCAAATTAAAATATGTTACATTTTTAAGGAGATGATAGAAGATGGATAATAATGGAGAAATATCTGTAATGGATAGATTCTAAACTCATTAAGGAAACTACTGTTTTTAGTCATACTGTTATGTGCCTGCCATTCTGTATATTGTATCTAAGTCTCAAAACAATTTACAGGTAATTTTAAAATCTCTGTTCCATAGGTAGAGAAATGAAGTTCATGGAAGGTAAGTAGCTTAAAAGTGATGGAGCCATGGTTTAAATCCACTTCTATTTGGTTCCAGAATTGTATTAATTTCAGAGGGAACTTTGGTAGCCTAATGGTTATGAATGGGGCTGCTAACCTCAAGGTCAGCAGTTTGAAACTACCAACCGTTCAGCGGGAGAAAGATGAGGCTTTCTGATGCCGTAAAGATTTACAGCCTCAAAAACCCTACACAGGGTCACTATGAGTGGGAACCAACTCCACAGCAAACCATCACACCATCACCATTAATTTCAGAGCCTGTAATGTTCAAGTGAAGCACATTTCACCAAAATAATTTTAGGACTGACTCACAAAAAGTTTCTATATATGTAAGAGAGTAAAGTTTAAATTGTGACATGGAACAAGTTTAGAATAATATTCTATACTTAAAGGTCAAAGACAAAATTAATTACTTGAGATATACTGCATACTATTTTAGTATAAGCATTTTTAAATGCTTTTTCAAAAGCATCTCATACCCTCTGCATTATTTATTATATGCAATGTCCAAACTAATTTCAGAATTTTCATTTATTCCATCAGCTACTCTGCCTGAAAGTATGCTTTTTGCTGGTCAAAGAGGTTTCTTTGTCCCCAGTGACTGGGAAGTGAAGACAAAAGGGGTAAATGATTTTGCAGACAAATATTTATAAATTCTACTGGACTTTCCTTCAAGTACAGTTTTCTTCAAGTAGTGGCCCAGGGTTAAATTTAGCTACAACCTCCATAAATGGATGCCATTAGACGTATTCCAGTAAAGTAGCCAGAATAATATTGATAATGGACTATAGTTTTTGTTCAGCCTTCAGTAGCACAACTATCTTCCTTTTATTGATAGGACAATTCTGGATTAATTTTGATTAGTATTCTAGAACCCCTCAACTGTTTTTGATGTGATAGTATCCTCAGGTGCTCAAAATATATTTTGCTACTTTTAGAAGATAACTGAAAAAAAAAAAAAAAAGACCTGGTGAGGCACTGTCAGAAAAGAACTGAACTGCTAACCAACAGGTCAGTGGTTCAAATTCATCCACAACTCCTTAGAAACCCTATAGTGGGTCACTATAAGCAAGAGCAGACTCAGCAGTACTTAATAACAACAACAGTAGTAGTAGATTCTTAGATATGAAACCAAAAACAAGACCAGTAAAAGAAAAAGTAGATGACTAGAACTTCAGAAAAAAAAAAAAAATTATCAAAAGATTTTATCAACAAGGTGAAGAGCTACCTATATATTGAGAGAAAAATGTTCAGAACCATGTTTCTTATAAGGGTTTAATATCCAGAATATATAAAGAACTCCTATAATTTAACATCAAAAACATCAAAACAAACAACTTAATCAAAAAATGGGCAAACAACTTCAAAAGACATTCCACAAAAGAAGAAATAGAAATGGCTAAAAATCACCTGAAAATATGCTTACTTTCATTAGGCATTAGGAAAATGCAAATGAAACCACAATAAAATTACTTTCACCCTAATTAGAAAGGAGTAGAACAAATGAAGTTTGATATCCTAGGCACTGGTGAGCATAAATGGTCAATCATATTGTGTGACACTGTAGAATAAGCACTCCACTGCTTACTGTAAAGTTGGTTTTCCAACCCACCAGTCTCTCCTTGGAAACTCTATACAGAGTCATGATGAGTCTGAACTGACTTGTAGGCATGCAACAACTACAACAATATGATTTGCTATGCTGGGAATGACAAATTCAAGATGAATGGTGTCATATTAATTGTCAAAAAGAACATGTCAAGATTTTGAAGTACTATGTTGTCTCTGGTAGCGTAGTGGTTACGAATCGGGCTGCGAACCTTAAGGTCAGTGGTTCGAAACTACCAGCTGCTCCACGGGAGAAAGATGAGGCTTTCTACTCCCGTAAAGATTTACACCCTCGGAAACCCTGTATAGGGTCGCTATGGGTGGGAACCGACTTGACAGCACTTAACAACAACAACAACATGTTGTCTGTGGTAGGATAATATCTGTACACCTAAAAGGAAGACAACTATTATTCAAATTTACACACAAACCACTAGATGATAAAGAAATAGAAGAAGTCTACCAACATCTTCTGTCTGAATTTGAACAAACATGCAATCAAGATGCATTAACAACTATTTGCGTTTGGAACAAATAAGATGGAAGCAAAGAGGAAGGCTGAGCAGTTGGAAAATATGGCCTTGGTGATAGAAATGAGGCTGAAGATCACATGATAGATTTTTTTTTCTTAAATGTTTTATTGTGAATTATGTGATAGTTTACATGGGAGAACATTAGTTTTACATTCATTCTATTGTATATCGTCTCATTGCCATGGTTACAATCCCCTTCATGCAATCCTTCCCTGTACCCCCCAGGTCTTCAGCACACAGTCGCTCTCCCTCTCTGGATCTAAAGTCTCCAGCTGCTCCATCGCTCCACATCATCATCTCTGGCTCCATTTCAGGCATCACTGCTTCTCTGGGTAGGGTCCCTCTCTCTGCTCTTCTCCATTGATGGTCCTAGGGACCTCCGGTCCTAGACTGAAAAGTTAGTCACTCCCCTCCTTGCTATAAGACGTCTACCTTTACATTTCTAACCCTCACAATCAGTCCTAATAACAATTATTCACTATTGTATCACAAGAGACCCGTCTGCATTTCATTGCATCAGCCCCACCTAGTCAGATTGAATACTACTCACCGGAGATTCTATCTTCCTCCAGGCCCTCTGGATCTAGGTTCCCTCTTGAAAGCTTATAAGCCAGTCACTTCTTGCCTTTGTACACATGATAGAATTTTGCAAGACCAACAGCTTCTTCATTGCAAATACCTTTTTTTTTTTCAATAACATAAACAGTGACTATACATGTGGAACTTGTCAGATGGAATATGCAGGAACCAAATTGAAAATATCTGTGGGAAAAGATGATAGAGAAGCTCAATATTATCAGCCAAAACAAAGTCAGGGACTGACTGTGAAACAGATCATCAATTGCTCCTATACAAGTTGCTAAAATCAGTGTAAGAAATGATGAAGTAAAAGTGCTGAACAGAAAATTCCACAGGGCAGTTCAAGAAGACAAAGCATTATAATTAAATGTGTTTGGACTTGTTAGGAAAGCAAAAAGGAAGAACACGCACAGTATTTCTCAAGCTGAAAGAACTAATGAAGAGATCCAAGTCTTGTATGGCATTTTTTTTTTTTTTTTTAATACTGTGGTGGCTTACATGTTGCTGTGATTCTGGAAGCTATGTCACCAATATTTTAAACATCAGCAGGATCATACATGTTGGACAGGCTTCAACTGAACTTCCAGACTAAGACAGACTAGGAAGAAGGAGAGATGGACTACTTTTGAAAATCTAGTCACTGAAAGCCTTATGAATAGCAGTGAAATGCTGTCAGCATCAGAATATTGCATACTGAAACATGATGAAGAGCATCAGAATATTGTGAGATATGGAGCTGGAAGATGAGTCCCTAACACTGAACGGCACTCAAAATATGACTAAGGAAAAGCTGTCTTCTCAAAGTAGAGTTGACTATGATGACACAATTGGAGTCAAGTTTTTGGGATCTTCATTTGCTGATGGGGCACAACTCAAAATGAGGGTAAACAGTTGTAAACATCTATTAATAATTGAACATGAAATGTATGAAGTATGAATCCAGGAAAATTGGAAATTTTAAAAACTGAAATGGAACCCACAAACATAGATATGCTAGGCAATAGTGAGCTGAAATGGACTAGTATTGACCATTTTGAAACTGACAAACATATGATTTACTACGCTGGGAATAACAAATTGAAGAGGAATAGTGTCGCATTCATCATTAAAAAGAAACATTTCAAGATCTGTCTACAAGGTCAGTGGTTCAAACCCACCAGCCACTCCTTGGGAAACTTCCACAGAGATGTTATGAGTCAGAACTGACTCAGCCCCACTTAACAAGAAGATCAGTTAATACTCCTATTATTTAAATTTATGCATCAATTACGAAAGCCAGTGAATATGAAATTTAAGAATTCTACCAACTTCTTCAATCTGAAATTGATCAAACATTCAATCAAGATATATTGACAATTACTAGTGATTGGAATGTAAAGGTTGGAAAAAAAAGAGGATCAATTGTTTGAAAATATGGCCTTGGTGATAGAAATGATGCTGGAGATTGCATGTTAGAATTTTGAAAGATGAATGACTTGTTCATTGCAAATACCTTTTTTAAACAACATAAAAGATGAGTGTACATATGGACCTTACCAGATGGAATGTACACATGGAACTCACCTGATGGAATACCCAGAACTCAAATTGACTACATCTGTAGAAAGAGATGGTGTAAAACTTCCATATCATCACCTCAAACAAGACCAGGGACAGATTGTGGAACTGACCATCAATTGCTCATATGCAAGTTCAGGCTCAAGATGGAGTTAAAAAAGAGGAAATGAAAACAAACAAATTACTTTGAATGTATCCCACCCCATTTTAGAGATCATCTCATGGTCAGATTCGATGCATTAGACATTAATGGCAAAATGCAAGAAGAGTTGTGGGATGACATCAAGAACATCATACAGGAAGAAAGCAAAAGATCATTAAGAAGGCAAGAAAGAAGGAAAAGACCAAAATGGATGTTAGAGGAGACTGGAATTTGCTCCCCAGTGTTGTTGTTGTTAAGTGCCATTGAGTCAGTTCCGACCCATAGCGACCCTCTATAGGGTTTCTGAGGAGCAGCTGGTGAGATTGAACTGCCGACTTTGTTGTTCAAACTGACATTGCAGCCCAGTGCATTAACCAACAGTGCCACACCAGGACTCTACCCCAGGGAAGAGATGCTAAATAAACGGAAGAAATGAGGAGGTAGAAGAACTGAACAGAAAATTTCATAGGACAACTCAAGAAGATGAAGTCAAATATTAAAATGAAATTTGCAAAGATCTGGAATTAGAAAATCAAAAGAGAAGAACACCCTCAGCATTTCTCAAGCTGAAACAACAGAAGAAAAAATTCCAGCTTCGACTTGCAATGTTGAAAGATTCTATGGGCAAAATACTGTATGATTCAGGAAGCATTAAAAGAAGATGGAAGGAATACACTGTCATTTTACCAAGAAGAAAATAGCCTATGTTCAACCATTGCAAGAGGTAACATATGATCAAGAGTCAATGGAAGTGACGGAAGAAGTCCAAGGTGCAGTGAATGCATTGGCAAAGAACAAGTCTCTGGGAATTGATGGAGTATAACTTTAAATCTCTGAAAAGCTGATGCAGCACTGGAGTCACTCACTCATCGATGCCAAGAAATTTGGAAGACAACTTCCTGACCACCTGAATGGAAGAGATACATATTTGTTCCCAATCAAAGAGAGGTGACCCAACTGTATGTGAAAACCATCAGATAATATAATTAATATCACATGCAATTAAAATTTTACTAAAGATATATATATATAAAAAATGGCTGTAACAGTGCATTGACAGGGAACTGCCAGAGGTTCAAGCCAGATTCAGATGAGGAAGAGGAATGAGGGCTATCATTGCTGACATCAGATGGATCTTGGCTGAAAGCAGAGAATACCAGAACGATGTTTACCTATGCATTATTGACTATACAATGGCTTTTGACTGTGTGGTTCATGACAAGCTATGGGTACATTGTGAAGAACGGTTATCTAGAGCACTTATTTGTGCTCATGAGGAACATATATAGAGACCAAGAGGTAGATATTTGAACTGAATAAAAGGGAAACTGAATGGTTTAAAATCAGGAAGGGTGTGAGTCAGGGTTGTATTATTTCACCACGCTTATTTTATCTGTGTGGTGAGCAATTACTCTGAGAAGTTTGATTATATGAAGAAGAATATGTTATCAGGATTAGAGAAAGAATCATTAACCACCTTTGATATGCAGATAATGTAATCTTGCTTGCTGAAAACAGGAATTACAATACTTATTGATGAAGATCAAAGACCACATTATTTAGTATGGCTTGTACCCCAGCGTAAAGAAAAATTCTCACCACTGGACCAATAAATAATATCATGATAAATTGACAAAAGATTGAAGTTGTCAAAGACTTCATTTTGCTTGGATCCTGTACCAACACTCATGGAAACAGCTGTGAAGAAATCAAATGATGTGTTGCATTAGGCGAATCTGCTGCACAAGACCTCTTTAAAGTCTTCAAGAGCAAAGATGTCAGTTTGTGGACAGGTGTGACTAACTTAAACCACTGTATTTTCAGTAGCCTTATGCATGTGAAAGTTGAACAATGAATAAGGAATACCTTGGAATAATTGGTGTATTTTAGCTGTAGTGTTTGGAGAAGAATATTAAAAGTACCATGGAATGTCAGCAGGACAAACAAATCTGTGTTGAAATAAGTGCAACTAGATCATTTCTTAGAATTTAGGATGGCGAGACTTTGTCTCTCATACTCCCCACATGTTATCAGGAGGGACCTGTCCCTGGAGAAGGATGTCATGCTTGGTAAAGTGGAGGGTCAGTGAAAAGGAAAAAGAATCACAATGAGATGGATTAGCACAGTGGCAGCAGCAATGTGCTCAAACTTAACAATTGTGAGTATGGCCCAGGACTGGGCAGTGTTTCATTCTGTTGTGCATAGGATCACTATGAATTGGAACTGATTTGATGGCATCTAATAACAACAACAAGGAGCTCCGGTAGCATAGTGGTTATGAATCGGGCTGTGAAACTTAAGGTCATCAGTTTGAAACTACCAGCTGTTCTGCAGGAGAAAGATGAGGCTTTCTGCTCCTATAAAGATTTATAGCCTCAGAAACCCTGTACAGGGTCGCTATGAGTCAGGACTGACTGAATCCACAGCACATAACCACCACCACCAATAATAACAACTATATATAAATGTCAAACCTTTAATTTTTAACCAATTTTTGTCTTTGTATCTAAGGTGTGTTCCTTATTGATGGGCAATGATTTTAAATTCCATTCTTCTACTCTCTCCTTCTTGTCTGGTGCATAGAAACCAATTACATTTTGTATGGTTAATGACAGATATAAGTTACAACTGTCACTTTTTTGGGGGGGGTGTATTGACAATTTTTTTGTCCTGTTTAATCTTTGTGCTAAGTATCTTTTGCTTATGTCTTGATTTTTCCTTCATTTTTGTTGATTTTGTGTTTATTAATTTTTAAATTTTCTTCTTTTGTGTTGTTGAATTTTCTTTGTGGTTACCTTAAGATTTGCCACAACATCCTACATTTAAAAGAGTCTGTTATTTCTTGATAACCTCTTGAATTTCTCTCCATATGGAAGTTCTCTTATGACACCATTTATTTCCTCTTTTGTTGTTTTCATCAATAAAATATTGACATCTATGTTTTCTTGTTTTGACTTTTGTAGTTTTATTTTGCTATTGATATTTATTTTGGTGTGTGGGTTGTGTTGTTTTGTGTTTTAATCTCAGGCTGTTGCTGGCTGTCATTGGATTTCTGTTCAAAGGACTTTTTAAAATATTTCTTGTAAGGTTGGTCTGGTTTTTGCAAATTACACTCTTGATGTTATTGTTAGGAGCTATCAAGTTGATTACAACTAATAGGGATGACATCAAGAACATCATACATGAAGAGAGCAAAAAGTCATTAAGAAGACAAGAAAGAAGGAAAAGGTCAAAATGGATGTCAGAAGAGACTGAAACTTGCTCTACAGCATAGAGATGCTAAACCAAATGAAAGAAATGAGAAGGTCCAAGAGCTGAACAGAAAATTTCAAAGATCAGCTTGAGAAGATAAAACCAAATATTATAATAAAATGTGCAAAGAATTGGAATCAGAAAACCAAAAATGAAGATCACACTCAGCATTTCTCAAGCTGGGGGAACTGAAGAAAAAATTCAAGCCTTGACTTATTGAATGATGCAGAATGCATCAAGAGAAGATGGAAGGAAATGTACAGAGTCACTGTACCAAAAGGAAATGGTTAATGTTCAACCATTTCAAGAGGTAGCATATGATCAAGAGCCAGTGATACTCAGGGAGGAAGTCCAAAGTGCATTGAAGGAATTGACAAAGAATAAGGCACCAGGAATTGATGGAATAAAAATTGAAATCTTTCAAGAGAGTGAGGCGGCACAGGAGGCACTCACTCATCT
>NW_006408551.1:1149494-1155910 GCF_000296735.1 Chrysochloris asiatica | reverse complement strand
AGTGAATAAGGAAGATTGTAGAAGAATTGATGCCTTTGAATTATGGTGTTGTAGGAGAATACTAAAAGTGCCATGGGCTGCCAAAAGAACCAATAGATCTATTTTGGAAGAAGTGCAGCCAGAGTGCTCCTAAGAGGCCAAGATGGCCAAACTTCATCGCTCATACTTTGGATATATTGTCAGGAGGGACCAGTTGCTGGAGAAGGATATTATGCTGGGTAAGATGGAGGGTCAGAGAAAAAAGAGGAAGACCCCCAACGAGATGGATTGGCCAGGTGGCAGCATTAATGGACTCAAGTGTGGCAGTGGTAGTGAGGTTGGCCCGGGATTGGACATTGTTTCATTCTGTTGTGCATGGGGTAGCTATAAGTTGGTTCCGACTCGATGGCTGCTAACAACAACAACTGTTTCATTAAAGAATAACAGCCTCAGAAACCCTAAACAGTGTCACTATGAGTCAGGGCATAATCATCACCACCAGCATGAGACATATGGTTCTCAAATACTTTCCTCCAATCTGTAGGTTCTCTCTTCATTTTGTTTATGAAGTCCTGCAATGAACAGAAGTTTGTTTTGTGCTTTATTTTTCTTATTTTGGCGAGATCCCATTCACGTATTTTGGTTTTGTTTCTTGTGTTATTATAGCCACATCTATGTATGGTGCTGTGGGCTAATGTGTCAGGCTGCAAAGTCATTTTAACTGCAAGGTCAGTGGTTCAAGCTCACCAGCGGCACCTTGGAAACCCTATACAGGGTTGCTATGGGTTGGAATAGACTCTACAGCACTTAACACACACACACATGAATTCATTACTAAAAACCAGGTCCTGAAAAGCTTTACCCATATGTTTTCTTGTTTCATTTGCACTTAGGTCTTTGATCCATTTTGACTTAGCTTTTTCCTATGGTGTGAGGTACGGGTCCTTGTTCATATTTTCCCATAAGGAAATGCAGGTCTTATTGCCTCTTTGAATAGAATTATCATCCTTGTTGAAAACTCGTTGACTGTTACATACATAATTATTTCTGGACTATCAACTTTATTCCAATGTCTTTAATTATACCAATACCAGACTATTTTGATTACTGTTATTTTATAACAAACTTTAAAATCAGAGATTGTAAGACTTCCTACTTTATTCTTTCCCAACTTTTCTTTGGATATTTTCATACAAATTTGACAATTTCTGCAATGAAGGCTAACAGAATTTTGATTAGTATCACATTATAGCTCTAGATAAATTTAGCTAGTATTGACATCTTAGCAATATTAGCACAAATGACCAGCAAGCTTATGAAAAGTTCAACAACATTAGGCAAGAGGCTAATGCAAAGAAAAATCATGATGTGAAATCATTCCATACCCACTAAGACAGCTATGATTAGCAATATGGAAAACAACAGGTGTTGGCAAAGATGCAGAGAAATTACACTTCTGACGCATTACTGGTGAGAGTGTAAAATGGTACAGTCATGTGGAAAATAGTGTGGTCACTTCTCAAAATGCTAAACTTCAAGTTACCATTTTGTTGTTGTTTTTAAATGCCATTGAGTCAGTTCCAACACATAGCAACCCTGTATAGGGTTTCTGAGGAATGGCTGGTGAGCTTGAACCACCGACCTAGAGATTCCAACTGACTTTTCAGCCCAGCACATTAGCCTACAGCACCACACCAGGGCTTCATATTACCTATATTCAAGTTACCATATTACCCATATTTTAGTTAGCATATTACTCATTAATTGCACAATACTCTTAGGTATGTGTCCAAGAATTGCATGCAGGAACACAGCCACATACATGTACACCAATGTACGTGCTCATTGCACCATCCTTCACAACAGCCAAACAGCATATAGTAAACATATAAAGTTTAAATGTTCATCAGTACATGAATAGATACATTCTAAAAACAATAGATCAAATACAATGGAATATTACTCAGCCATAATGAAAAGTGAAGACTAGATACATGTTACAACATTGATGAACCTCGAAAACATTATGCTGAATCAAATATGTTGGTCAAAAAATATTGTGTGATCCCATTTATATGAACTATCTAGAGTAGGGAAACATATAGAGACCAAAAGTTATTACCAGGGGCTTTGTTGTTATTAAGTATCATTGAATCAGTTCCAACTCATAGTGCCCATGTATAGGGATTCTGGAGTGAACTCTGGGTGCTGTGCTTTAGGATAAGCACTGGACTGTGAACCACAAGGTCAGAAGTTCAAACCCACCAGCTGATCCTCCAAAACCCTGTACAGGGTTGCTATGATTTGATATCAACTTGATGGCCCTTTAACAACAACAACAATAGGGCTTCTGAAGAGTGGTTGGTTGGTTTGAACCACCGACTTTGTCATTTTTTGTCCAGTGCTTATCCTACAGTCGCACACCAGGACTCAATTATCAGGGAGTGATGTGAGGAAAGGGAAAAGGGAAACTCATTGCTTAATGGACATTGACCTTCTTTTAAGAATGTTAGGAAACTTTGAAAAACGATAATATTGATGGTAGAACAATATGACAAAAATAATTAATGTTCACTGAATTCTACATAATAATTAATGTCATTGAATTCTACTTCTGCAGAATGTTTAATGTCAATTGTTTTATTAAATATATATTGACTACAATTTAAAAATAGATACTAAGTGGTACTATTAAAATATGTGAATGGAAAATAGATAATGAATGTTGTTGTTTTTGTTATTGTTTTTAAGTGCCATAGAATCAGTTCCACATCACAGAGATCCTATTAGTATAGGGTTTCTGAAGAGAGGCTGATGAGTTTTAACTGCCAGTCTCTGGTTTAGCAGTCCAGTACTTACTTATCTTACAGCAGCATGCCAGGACTCCAGGTAACAAATACTATTTCCAAATTGGTGGTGGCAGTGGTGGGAATTTGCCCTAGAGTCGGTTCCAAACTCTGCATAGGGTTTCCGAGTCTATAAATCTTTACATGAGCAGAAAGCCTTGTCTTTCTCCCGTGAAACAGCTGGTAGTTTTGAACTGATAACCTTGAGGCTAGCAGTACAATTTGTAACCACTATGCTACCAGAGCTCCTATTTCCAAATTAGAAAGGTTTTATTTCCAACTTTAATAAGAAAAAATTCCATCATGGCTCTGAGATACATGCTAGTATACAGAAACCAGATGACAATGTATGGCATTTTTGCCAACACTGTGTCACAATAAGAATAATGGTTTTAATACAATGTTGTTGTTATTAAATGTCATCAAATTGATTCCAACTCACTGCAACTTTTATAGGTTTCCAAGGAGAGGCTGGTGGGTCTGAACAGCCACTCTTGCTAGTAGCTGCCCAAGGCTTATCCTAAAGTGCCACACCAGGACACACATTACAGGGTAATAATGACAAATTTTGTAAAGTAGATCACATTGTATCTGTAAATAGAAACACAAAGTTATAGTAATGCAGGTACAAATCATATTTTTAAAATTCCATATCTTGATGGAGATAGTGACAAAGAATATACACCTATCTTTAATCCACCATAGTCATAATTCAGGGAAGACTTCCACGGTATAAACAAGAAGAAACAGCCTGTCTGTTTGCTTTGAAGGTCATATTGTTGCTGTTTTTGTATTGCTGATTTTTTGTCAGTTCTTTTTCTCATCGCTTTAGATTTAGAATGGAAGGGGCAATGAATATCAGTATTTATCATTTTAAATCTACATATTATTAACGTTGAAGGCAGCAACAACCAGGATTTTTGAACATAAAGCAACTTTATGCTATTTCCTTGAAAATCACTGTCCTTATCCTCTTGGAAAAGGAAAGCATATTGAAAGAGTTCTAACCTTAAGGAGAGAAAAATAGCGGCATGTTCAGAATAGTTTCCACACAGAAAACTAATACTAAAGACTATCAAGAAGAATTAAATGAGGTGCAGATTAGAAAGAGATGAAAAGGGTTTGGCAGTTTCAAGACAGTAGAAAAATATCCATCTGCATAACACTGAGTATCTCTCAGAGTTTTTTCTTGGATTTACTCTCAATTTTCTCTAATGTTCTTCAAGAGGATGCACATCTCTCATAGTGCAAATTTCCACCCACATTCTGATGATTTACCCTTTGTTTTAACTTGTGTTTCCAAAATGAAATTCTACTCTTTCTTTGAAATAAATGCAAATCTTTTGATGATATCATTGAAAGACTGCTTTACTTGTTTATTTCTCAGGGTATAAATGAAGGGGTTCAACAAAGGTGCAACCGACGTAGTTAGCAGAGAAACGGCCTTGTTTATGGCCATTTCATCCTTTGTTGAAGGTTTGACATATATAAATATGCAGCTGCCATAGGTGATAGAAACCACAATCATGTGGGAAGAACAGGTGGAAAAGGCTTTTTTCCTTTGTTGAGCAGAAGGCAATCTTAGAATCGTCTTAATGATATGTATGTAGGATAGAACTACACATATAAGAGTCATTATGAAGGTCAGTACAGCACAAGCAATAACCAGCTGCTCTATGAACCACGTATCTGAACATGAATTCTTCAGTAGTGGAGAAGCATCACAGATAAAATGGTCAATGACAGAGTCACAAAATTCCAGATGGAGGCTCAAAACAAGAGGTGGGAGGATAATCAATAATCCAGACATCCAACAACAGAGGATAAGGATTCTGCAGACTCTGCTGTTCATGATGGTCACATAATGCAGGGGCTTGCAGATGGCTACATAGCGGTCATAGGACATGACAGCTAAGAGAAAAAATTCTGTAGCTCCAAAAAGGACAATAAAAAATATCTGGGTGAAACATGCTTTGATGGTGATAGTTCTATCCCCAGTTGATATGATGTGTAGATATGTGGGGACACACACAGTAGTGAATGAGATTTCTAAAAAGGAAAAATTCTGAAGGAAAAAATACATGGCTGTTTTTAGATGAGAATCCACCAAGACGAGAGCAATTATCATCATATTTCCAATTATACTGAACAAATATGTGAGAAACAGAAAGATGAAAACCAGAATCTGTAGTTGTGGGTCATTTGTCAATCCCAGTATGATGAACGTTGTTATTGTTGAGTGGTTTTTCATCACTGACTTCACACTACTGCCCAATCTTCACATAAAATCACAGAAATTATCATATCTAAGGAAAAATGTATGAAGGAACCAGTCAGTAATAAATACCTGCCAATTAAGTATAGTCACATGCATTTCCTTGTATTACTTGATAATCAAGTTTTTGACAAGGTGATGACGTCACTCCATGGACATGAACCACAGGGAAGCTGGTATTGTGGAAGGTTTTGGGACGAAGTATAACCTGAAAATTCTCCTTAGAGGCAAGACTCGGTCAGTAAAAAAGAGGAGGACATTCAATGGCAACTGTGAAGATGGTGCAGGACCAGGCAGTGTTTCATTCTGTTGTACAGAGGGTTATGTGATGAGTCACAACTGCTTCAATAACACTTAACAACCACAACAATAATCCTGACTGTCTCAAATTATGTCTCCCCCTCCATTAGCATCAAATAAAAGGTTGTTAAACCTGGACAAGAAAATTAACTATCTTATTACATCCTCTATATTCTACACTGAGAACAGTATCTAACACAGCATATTACAAATATTTGCTGAATTAGTGAATTTTACTCTATCACACTATTCTTCTTAGGTGCTGTCGAGTTGGTGTGGACTCATAGCGACTCTCTATAGGGTTTCTGAGGCTGTAAATCTTCGCAGGAGTAGAATGTTTTATCTTTCTCCCATGGAATGGCTGTTGGGCTTGAACTCTGGAGTTCATAGTCCAGTGCTTATCCTACAGAGCCACCGCTTACACACTGGGAACTTACAGACTATGTTAAATATAAATAAAGAAATGACTCACAATAGTAGGATTCTTTATCTCTGTAAGTAACAGGTAGTTTATAATCATTTTAGGGAAAAGTGAGCCAAAGAGCCTCTCCTGGTTTGCTTGTTTGCTTTTCCCTTAGTGTCTTTATGTTTTTAATTGACCAACTATATACACTATGATCAAGAGGATAAATTACCAACTACTCACTGAATTTTCCTCCCTGCCCTAACTGCCTAACACATAATTTATCTTCTCTCCCATAATAGTACTTCTTTTATTCAATTTATCTGTCAATATGATAATAAACTAAGCCAAATTAGACAGTCACTGTGATTGAAGCAATAACAATAGTTGTTCTTCCAGCAAAACAATTAGTTACATTGATCTATTCATTGTAACTTCAATCAACATTCTAGGCTTCTGATGTCCAAGATCCTCTAACCACATGTGACTAAAAACCCTTAAATTATAACTAGTCTGAACTGAGATTTACTGGAACTGTGAAATACACACTCAGTGAAAATACAATAATATAAGACATCTCAACATTGAATTTATACTGAATACATTTTGAAGT
>NW_006408551.1:1138140-1149053 GCF_000296735.1 Chrysochloris asiatica | reverse complement strand
AAAAATAGATGTGAAAAAAAGAGAAAATTCTACCATCAAGAAATGAAAAGTATTAATATTTTTGGGAGCTTGTCCTTCAAAATATTGTCCATATCGATATATTCACAACTATTTTAATATAATATTAAAACCAAAATTTAAAATACTCCTCAGAGGAAAAGATACATATTTTGACTGTTAAACATCTAGCTATTGTTCACTGAAAATGTAAAGTAAGAGGATTAGACTGTGTACTCAACTTTCTGCTATGTTGTCCTCCTTGATTCTCTTATATACAATATTTAGTGGATGCTATCACAGATTTTTCAAGGTAGTAATTCAACATAGATTCTTAAAACCCTGATTTTTGGGGGTCTGATTTTTAAATTCATAGGTTTAATTTTGTTTTTACTATTTCATGCATATATAATTAACATTTCAATTTACTCATTTTTCATTTTTGAAAGGAATACTGTTTAAAGGAAAGGTGCATATTTATAAGTTACAGAATTATTTCCATGCAGTTGTTTATAACATCATCTCATTTTCTTCAATTTTTAACGTGTACCTCAACTAATGAAAAATGGGTTACTGCTGTAGTATATGTATAGAAGCTAGAACCACCATGGAATTAACATACCTCTGTACCGGTTATCAAGAAATGACTGACAGGAATCAACATATAAATATTTTAGCAACTTTGCACTTTGGGTGTAATAATTCTAAAGCTCTAATCTCTAGTTTTCCACAGTGGTGCATTGTTTGACAAACTGTGTGGTAATGAATTACCTTTCCTAAAATAAAGTGGCCTGTTTGTTTTGGGATCCTGAGAAACAATCCTTGGGCTTCTCCTGGGTAATTGAAGTATCTTTATTTTGTAAAGCCTCTGGACAATACTTGCAAATGAGTGAAAGCTACAGAGACTGTACTTACTAGATAACTTCAAGAAGGGAGGAAGCATGACTTTATCAATTATGAATATCCAATGATGCAATCAGTGACTATTCAACAAAGCCAATAAATGGCTTTCAGTATGGATGTTAGGGCACTTCCTGATTGAAGAGAACATCTGCTTTAGGGTGGGAAGCATGCCCCTTAGTACCATGGAAGCCTTGCACCAGGATCCCTTCAAGAACCTGACCCATATATCTCTTTGTCTGTGTCATTTCTGTTATGATAAATTGGTAACCATAAGTATAGCTGAAACTTGGTACTACAGTGAGTTAAGCACTGGGTTACTAACCACAAGGTTGATGGTTCAAATCTACCAGGAGAAAAATGCTGTTGTATGTTCCTATAAAGATTTATTAGTCTCAGAAACCCTAAGGAGCAGTTCTACTCTCTCCTTTAGGGTCTCTATGAGATGGAATTGACTAGATGGCAGTGAGTTAGATGGAAATAAGTATTGATAAAATCCATAAAGTCTGTGAGCTATACCAGTGAAGTAATGAATTTATAGGAGTAAAGAGAGCCATCAGTCTATTTGTCAATCAGAAGGACTGAGTGTCCTTTGCACTTGTGTAAACTGAACTTTGGGAGACTGGGGGTCAAAGAAGGATGGCCATTAATTTGAGGATAACTGTATTTCAATTTATGAACTCCAATCCAGCTCTGGGAGGTGGGAGGTTGTAGAGAGTGTCCACCTAGGTACTTGGCAAGAAAAATGGATATATGGGAAGATGTGAAGTATATTCACTTCCCGATAAGAATTGGATTCGTGCTGATCCTGACTATACAATTAACAATATGAGGGGTTTTCAAAAAGCATTGTAGGAAAATGGAATTGAATGATAAATATAAAATACAGACTTTCTACCATAAGGTCCATCCAGGTCAATGGCACCAGCCATTTAGTCCATCCCTAAAGAACTGAGGGACCTTGCAATTTAGCCATGCCAATGCAGTCTTTTTTGCACTATTAATGGAAGAAAAAAATGGGTGCATTTTAAAGATTTTTTAAGATTATGAAACAAAAATAAAACAGAAGGAGCCATATCAGGACTATAAGGTGTAATGATTTCCCATCGAAACTCTCACAAAATTGCCCTTGTTTGATGAGAGGAATGAGCAGGAACATTGCTGTGATGGACTCTCTAATGATGTTTTCCTTAGAGTTGTTCTCCTACAGCTTGGTTAACTTTTTCTAAACACTCTCATAATAAGCAGTTGTTACCATTCTTTGGCCCTCCAGACCGTTAACAAGCAAAATGTTTTGAGCATCCCAAAACACTATTTCCCTGACCTCTGTTTTGCACTGGTCAACTTATGTTATGATTGAACCACTTCGACCTCTTGGTAGCCATTGTTGTGTGATTTCTCTTCAGGATTGTACTGGTGACACCATGTTTCATTTCCTGTTACAATTCTTGAAAGAAATTCTGCAGGGTCTTGATCCTACTTGTTTAAAATTACCAGTGAAAGCTCTGCTCTTGTCTGCAGCTGACCTGGGCACAATAGTTTTTACACACATCAAGCAGAAAATTTTCTCAACTTTAGTTTCAGTCAGAATTGTGGAAGCAGAATCAATTGAGATATCTATGGTGTTGGCTATAGCTTCTGCTGTTAATCCTAGGTCCTCTTCAATTAAGACATGGGCATGGATTAAATTGTGTCCCCCAAAATATGTGTGAATTTGACGACCATGATTCTCACTTGTTCAGCAATTATGTAATAACATAATATGGCAGTTATGTGATGAAGAAAAGTAGCATTATGGGAATATACAATATGACCTAATATGATGGAAGATGAAAAGTGACGTAACATGATATAACAATAAAAAGATTAAGGGTAGGATGCAGCACCTTTAATCCTATCATGGCCCTGATCTGATGTAAAGGGAGTGGGCCTGGGGTGTGATCTGCAACACCTTGTACTCAAGAGGTAAAAACAGAGAGAAATGAGCAGAGATCAAAAGGACTTACTAACAACAAAAAAGAAAAGCTAAGAGTGGAATGTATCCGTTAGATCTGGGGTTTCTGCACTGTGATGTGCCTAGATTCTGTGGAGATTGATGTCAAGACACACGGATATCTCCAATTAATGCTGGCCTAGTGGTTACGAATCGGGCTGCGAACCTTAAGGTCAGCAGTTCGAAACTACCAGCTGCTCCGTGGGAGAAAGATGAGGCTTTTTGCTCCCGTAAAGATTTACAGCCTTGGAAACCCTGAACAGGGTCTCTATGGGTCGGAACTGACTCAACGGCACTTAACAACAACAACAACAACAGATACAGAAAGGAAACAGGACCCTTTCCAGAGCTGGTGCCCTGGATTCTGACTTATATCCTCCCAAACTGTAAGAGTATAAGTTTGTTTGTTAAAATGATTCACTTGTAGCATTTCCGTTATAAGAGCACTATAAAACTAAGGTACAAGCAAGATTGTTTCATTGCAAATTGATACAATGGGCGGTCCTGTGGACTTCATTTTCAACATCATCTCATTCCTTCTTAAAATGAGTTGCCCACTTTTAAACTGCTGATTTCTTTGGAACGCTATTACCATAAATTTTTTAATCTTACAGTATAGTGGATTATACTACAGTGCCATACCAGGACTCCTTCTAAGTGGTTTAAAATTTTAAAAAGGTGTGTGTCAGAGATATATTTTCACCCTACTTATTTAATCTGTGTGCTGAACAAATAATCCAAGAAACTGAAGTATATGAAGAACATAGTATCAGGATTGCAGGAAGGTTCATTAACAACCTTCAATATGCAGATAGCACACTCTTCTATGCCAAAAGTGAAAAGGACTTGAAATACTTACTGATGACAATCAGAGACTACATTCCTCAATATGGTGACTGTGTGCCGTTGAGTCGGTACCGACCCATAGCGACCCTGTACAGGGCTTCCAAGGCTGTAAATCTTTATGGGAGCAGAATGCCTCATCTTTCTCCCACAGAACAGCTGGTAGTTTCAAACTGCTGACCTTGTAGTTCGCAGTCCAATTGATAACCACTATGCTACCAGAGCTCCTTATATCAATATAGGTAACACCAAAACATAAAGAAAACAAAAGTCCTCACAGCTGGACCAATAAGTAAAATCATAATAAACAGAAACAAATCAAAGTCTCCAAGGATTTCATTTTACTTAAATCCATAATCAATGCCCAAAGAAGCAGCAGTCAGGAAATCAAACAATGCATTGCATTGTGCAAACTTGCTACAAAGACCTCCCTTTAAAGTATTCAAAAGACTAATGTGCACCTGATCCAAGTCAAGGTATTTTCAATATTCTCAAATGCATGCAAAAACTGGACAACAAATGAAGAAGACTGAAGAAGAATTGATGCTTCTGAATGAACTGCCTGAAGAATGAACAAATATCTCTTATAAGAATTACAGCCAGAATACTCCTTAGAAAGCAGGATGGCAAGACATAGTCTCATATACTTTGGACATATTATCAGGAAGCACCAGTCCTGAAGATGTACATCATGTTTTATAAAGAAGAGGGTCCTAGTACGGATCCCTCAAAGTTTGTCTTATAAAAGGTAGAACAGAAATAAAGACAAAGATGTACAGGAGGAACCATGTAAGGATCCATCTGTCTACAAGTCAAGGAACACAATAAATACCTGCAACTAACAGAATATGAGCGAGAAAAAGAAGAATATTCCTCTAGAGTCAACTGAGACAGAGCACAGCATTACCCCTGCCTTGAGTGCGGACTTCTAGACCCCAGAAATATGAAACAGCACATTTCTGCTCTTTAAAACCAACTAGTCTGTGGCATTTTCCTATGACATCCCTATAGTAATTCAGGAAAACAACATAAGGACAAAATGACAAAATAGACTATATGAACCCATATAAAAACAGCAACTGTAACTACAGAATTTGACAACAAATATCAAAAATAGGTGACAGTTATAGGACCTAGAATTAAATCAATGGAAAAAAGAGTCAATAAAACAGAGGAAAAATCTTTTGATACTAATTCAACTAAAGATCAAATTTTTTAAAAAGAATGAAGAAAAAGAAAGCCTGATAGTTATGTGGGATACTATCAAGAGGAATAACCTATACTTGATTGGAATTTCAGAATAAAGGGAAATAAAACCACAGAGAAAGCCATTAAAATTTACTGGTAGAAAATTTCCTTAATACCATGAAAGGTGAGAAGATTTCCATCCAAAATGTTCAAAATCTCCATAGCAGACAGATCCCAAAAGAAATTCACTGAGATATATCATAATTTAAATCCCAGAACTAAATACAATAAAAAAATTCTATCCACAACTCATGAGACACAAAATATCACCTACGAAGGGGCACCAGTAAGACCAACCACTGACTTCTTGAAAGAAACTGTGCAGGTAAGAAGGCAATATTATTCCATATATAAATTCTGGAAAGATAGGAATTGCCAACCAAATATCATATATTCAGAAAAACTGTCTCTCAAACACTAAACTAAAATAAGGACATACCCAGATAAACATAAAGTAATACACACCATTTCTTTGTTAGTTCTTTGTATGTTGTAGTGATGCTGGAAGCTATACCACCATATTTAAATGTTAGCAGGATCACCCATGGTGGACAAGTTTCATCAGAACTTCCAGACTGAAACAGACTAGGAAAAACAAGAGTCAGACCACTTCTGAAAGGTTAGCCACTGAAAAATTTAAAAATAATTGCAGAACAGTGTCAGATATAGTGCCAGAATATGAGTTCCTCAAGCTGGAATCTCACTCCAGATATGACCCGGGAAGAGTTGCCTTCTCAAAGAAGAGTTAACCATGATGACACGAATGGAGTAAAACTTTCAGAACCTTCTTTTACTGCTAGGGCATAACTCAAAACAAGGAGAAACAACTATAAATATTCATTAAAAATTGGAACATGGAATGTATTGAATGTGAATTTAGGAAAATGCAGCTGACAGTGGAATAATCGATTGCTGAAGAAAATTTAAACACGTCCATGAGAGCAGTTATTTGAACAGAGCATGGGAACACTGAATGTTTTAAAATTGGAAAAGGTGTGCGACAAGGTTGTGTTCTTTCACCATATGTATTCAACCTGTATGCTGAGCAAATAATACGAAGCTGGGCTCTATGAAGAAAAACGTGGCATCAGGATTGGAGGAAGACTCTTTAACAACCTGCGATATGCAGATGATTCAAACTTGCTTGCTGAAAGTGAAGAGGACTTGAAACATTTACTGATGAAGATCAAAGAACACAGTCTTCGGTATGGATTGCATCTCAATGTCAAGAAAACAAAAATCCTCACCACTGGACCAATAAACAACATTCTTATCAACAGAGAAAAGATTGAAGTTGTCAGGGACTTCATTCTTCTTGGATCACCTATCAACGTTCGCGGAAGAAGCAGTCAAGAGATCAGATGACAAATCTGCTGCACAGGAACTTTTTAAAGTGTTGAAGAGCAAGGATGTCAGCTTGAGGACTAAGGTGAGCCTGACCCAAGCCACGGTATTTTCAGTAATCTCATATGGATGTGAAATCTGGACAGTGAATAAGGAAGATCGTAGAAGAATTGATGTCTTTGAATTGTGGTGTTGGAGGAGAATACTAAAAGTGCCATGGACTGCCAAAATAACCAATAGATCTGTTTTGGAAGAGGTGCAGCCAGAGTGATCCTTGGAGGCCAAGATGGCTAAACTTTGTCTCTCATACTTTGGATGTATTGTCAGGAAGGAACAGTTGCTAGAGAAGGATGTCATGTTGGGTAAGATGGAGGGTCAGAGAAAGAAAGGAAGACCCCCAATGAGATGGATCAGCCAAGTGGCATCATTGATGGCGTCAAGTGTTGCAGAGGTAGTGAGGCTGGCCCGGGATCGGACATTGTTTCGTTCTGCTGTGCATGGGGTCGCTATGAATCGGTTCCGACTCAATGGCACCTGACATCAACAACAACAACAAACATCTTTCTGATATTCTCTGCTTTCAGCCAATGGAACAGAAAGCCTCATTACTCTCCTGTGGAGCAACCAGTAGATTAAAACTTCAAACCGTGCAGTTTGCAGCCCAATTAGTAGCACTATGCTAATGTGGTGGTAGTGTGCTGTGGAGTTGGTTCCAACTCATAGCGACCCTGTATAGGATTTCCAAGGCTGTAAATCTTTATGGGAGCAGAATGCCTCATCTTTCTCCCACAGAACAGCTGGTAGTTTCGAACTGCTGACCATGAGATTAGCAGCCTGATTTGTAACTACTACGCTACTATGCTAGTAGGGCTCCTTATATATCTGGTAATAACTGCAAATAGGAAAGGACCCCACAACTTAGGAACAACAAGGCAAACAACCTAATCAGAAAAGACAGAGTTTTGATTACTCTCATATAGCTGCTTCAGTTAGGACTCTTTATACAATGTATATGTCTATATGGGAAAGGACTGGAGTAATTAATTCTGCATATACTTTTTTTTTTTTTTAACAATTGTACATTTATTCAAACTCTAAGCGGGTGGAAATCCACAATTGCAGGGGGGTCAGAATTTACAACATAGTACAACATGCAGGATAATCACATCAGATCTCAAAATGGAGGGCAATTGAATAATATCCTATATGGGGGTCATAGTGACTGTCAATAGAAATGGGCTCCCAACTTAAGTCCTGCAACGTCCTCTTCAGATAGTGCATATAAACCTGAAGATTTCCAGGGTGGAGAGTGCCTTGCAGGTCCATGTAACACTCCCGAGGAGCAGGAACCTGGAGGAAGGTGTACTTGCAGAGTGGGAGGGTTTGTCTCAGCAAGCTCTCCAGGACAGCCCTGGAGACTGGGCTTCCACAGAAGCTGAAACTGAAGAGCTGGGAGCAGCAGCACAGGGCAGGGAGGATGGCAGTGAGCTGGGCATCTGTGATGTGACACCCATTCAAGTCCAGGAAGCGGAGGGTGGCTGCTGTTCTCTGGAGCAGAACTCTGAGGATGTCAGCATTGAAGTCAGTCAGGATGACACCACTCAAATGCAGAGACATTAGGTGACTGGTGCTGGGGCACAAGACCAGGAATATCAGGTCGGATTCTGAAAGGCAGCAATCAGTTATCCAGAGGGTCTTCAATGGAGTCTTTATGCAGCTGAGCACCCGGTCCAGATGACCTTCCAGGAAGAGGACTGAGACCAGGATGAGTTCCTGTATGTGGTGCAAATGGAGCAACTGAGAGGAGAATTGGGCTATTCCATTCTCCACCTCCTGCTCTGTGCTCTGGAAATTCCAGTCATGCGCGGTGATTCCTGAAAGAAACAATCTTCTCAGATTGACCATCTGGCCCAGGTGAGGAGCAAGGTTGAGTAGGGAGGACAGTTTCCAGACACAGTTTACCTCTAACACTTGGACACAGTCCAGCCGCACAGTGTTCAGTATCTTCTCAATCAATGGAGAGAAGGTTGGCATGTCCACCAACTCCAGCCTCTTACAGACCAGGTGCAACAGGCCTTTCCTGTGTTCCACCCTCTCAATGAGGAAGGTGAGGCTTTCATCGGGGCCAGCTTCCTGGAGACACAGGTCCGTGAGCACCTCCAAGGGGGCCAAGGGTTGGTTATCCACAAAACTTGAATGTTTGATGTTTTTCCTCTGTGTCCCGTGTTGCTCATCTGCTGCCTGCTCTGATGAGCACACACTGGTTCCTGTTGGGTCTCCAGACCAAAGTTCCCAGAAGTTGGTGTGGGTGTTGTTGCATAAATCCAACACTTGCAATTTTCTTTTCCTGCGATGTGTCATGTTGGCAAGCAGCACATCGAGCCCATCTAGTGCAGCATGTAAGATGTCCTGGTCAGACTGCCCAGTTTCCATCAGAGTTCCCAGGGGGAGGCGGGGGAAGGGCCAGGATCCCACCATTGCTTTAATCATCTGTGTGTGCCTTCCAGTCACCGCTGCCATGAACAGGGGTGGGAAGAGTTGTGGTGGCAGCCATTGCAAAGCAGAGATGGCCAAGTTCTCATTCTTGAGCAGGTTCTGGTTTGCGATGTCCAAGAGTGTGGATGCGTTCCTGCTACTCATGCTGGTGTATCTGCTCCAAACAGCAATTCTGGTCTGTGGTTTTCAGGGTCGGTGTACACAGTCCTCAGGGAGGCTGGAACGTCCCAAGTCTGGGAATCAGCTACCGAGTCGAAGTCTCCTCTCAACGCAGGTACCTGCAGTTCCGGGTGAAGCCTATATGAGCAATTGCTGAATTCTACATTAGCAGGCAATAACCCACTGTGCTAAAACAAGCTGTCAGTGCAAGAGGTCAGATGATAACTATCCATAAATAGGATCGAAAGTGAGCAAAAGCAAGCCAGCTTTGTCAAATTCTCAAGTATATATGACATAGTCACACCCAGAGTGATCCACCGTTGAACTGATTGGCTGCTTATAGCAGATCCCATCACTGAAGTGATTGCTTTATATTTAATCTCATCGTGGGAATGATTGTATCACAACTGCCAATTAAGACAATCAGGACTCAGACAAGGGGACAGACTGTGGATCCATATTCTTTGTAGAAAAATATCCTTAGTTACATATTCTATGATTACTATGGATTAAATCATATCATCCCCCAATATATGTTAAAATTCCAAATCCTGTAACTGTACATAATTCCTTACTTGGAACTAGGATCGTTAAAGATGTTATCAATTAGGTTAACATATGTCATACTGGAATGAAATTGATTCTAACCCTATGGAACTTTTTGTTTGGTGTTGTTCCTTTGAGCCAATACTGACTCATAGTACTCATATAAAACACAGGAATAATCCACCCAATCCTCATCGACATTACAATTATGCTTCAGTCCATTGCTGCTGAGATTGTGTGGAACCATTTTGTGTGTTTTCCTCTATTTCATTGAACCTCCAATTTACCAAGCATGACATTCTTCTCCAAAGACTTATCCCTCCTGTTAATATGTCTAAAATGTAAAAGAGGAAGAATGGATTCTAAGGAATATTCTGGCTGTACTTCTTCCAACACAGATTCATTTGTTTTTTTGGTGGTCCGTGGTACTTTTAATAATCTCCTCCAACAACATAATTCAAATGCATCAATTTTTCTATGGTTTTCATTTTTCAATGTCCAACTATAACATGCATATGAGGTTACTGAAAATAGCGTGATTTAGGCTAGACACACCTTAGTCTTTGTATTGACATCTTTGGTGTTGGACTTTTTAAAAGAGGTGTTGTGCACCAGGTTTGCCTAATGCAATATGTCATTTTATTTCTTGACATCTCCTTGGCATGTTGATGATTGATGTGAGCAAAATTATGTCTTTGATAATTTCTGTCTTTTCTCCATTCATCTAGATGTTATTTATTGGTCCTAAGGTTAGAACTTTTATTTTCTTTACATTCAGATGCAATTTATATGAAAAGCTGTGATCTTTGACTTTCATCAGTAAGTATTTTAAGTACTCTTCACTTTCAGCAAGCAAGGTTGTATCGCCTGCATATCTCTGGTTGTTAATAAGTCTTTCTCTAACCCTGATGCCACATTTTCCTTCATATATTCTGGCTTCTTGAATTATTTTGTCAGCATAGAGATCAAGTAAGTATGGTGAACTATTCACCCCTGGCCCATATCTTTCCCAGTTTTAATCCATTCAGCATTTCCTTCTTCTATTAGAACAACTGCCTCTTGGTCTATGTACTGGTTCCTCATGAGCACAATGAAGCATTCTAGAATACTCATTTTCTGCAATGTTGTACATAGCTTGTCATGATCCACACAGTCGAAAGCCTTTGTGTAATCAAGAAAGCACAGGTAAACATCTTTCTGCTTTCAGTGAAGAGCCATCTGAAGTTATCTGTGATATTCCTTGTTCCAGATCTTCTTCTGAATTTGGCTTGAATTTTTTTTTTTTTTTTTAAGGTTTTCATTGTGGATTGAGTGAAAGTTTACAGAGCACATCATCAGTTTCACATTCAAACATTCATATACCTTGTTTCATTACATTGATTATAAT
>NW_006408551.1:1137146-1137800 GCF_000296735.1 Chrysochloris asiatica | reverse complement strand
CTGTCTGCATATACTTTTGGACCTTTCTTTGAGGGGGTATTGTCTACCCATTAATAGTTGAATCCTAAGTCTGAGAACCTTATCAATTCTGAAAACAGTGTGAAAATCTTGATTTCTTTAATGTGGTAGCTGACATCAGATTTTGCTCATTTATGCTTGATCAATTCTGTTTATAGTCAATAAATATGCTTGGTGGCTGTTCAGCTATTCAATCTCATGTCTACTATGGGCATTTAGCCACCAGAATATATCTCTGCAGAACAAGGTTTTCTGGTTCTTCTCTGATGTAAGTTAGAATAATTATACTTACAAAGTCTTTCACATTAAGTTCCATCATTTGGTATGTGCTATACTGGAAATGCATCATCCACATTAACAACAAGAGTTCCATTCTGAAAAACCTTGACACTTACCATGAACAAATGTCAAAATTAGTTTTAAGAGGACAAGCAACATTGAACTTTTCAATAACGTCAACTGTCTCCTCATCAGTGCATTTCTATTGCTTTTGTGAAGGTAGGGATGTTCTAAGCCTGGCCGTGGAAACTGCTAATGTTTTATGTAATACATCTATTTTTGCATGTCTGCTTCTCTGGGCCTTTGATGCTTTCTTCATTATACTATCATATCAGTTTTAACATCCCCATTATATTA
>NW_006408551.1:1129981-1136761 GCF_000296735.1 Chrysochloris asiatica | reverse complement strand
GATCATCTCTAGTAAGGTACAGTTGGATGCTTTTGCCTGCCCAGATAGTTTGAGGACACAGGGAGTGAAGGTTTTCTTCATGTCTACATGCTGTTTTTAGGTTCCCAGAGTCAGTTCTAACTCATCTCTGCACAACAGAGTGGACACTGCTAGGTCCTGCGTCATGCTCATAATTGCTATGTTTGAGTCCATTATTGCTGCTATGTGTTGGAGGGTTTCTTCTTTTTCACAGACCCTCCACTTTAGCAAATGTGCTGACTTCTCCAGGGACTCATCTCACCTGAAAATGGGTCAAGTCATCCTTGCTATTAAGGATCGTTCTGGCTGTACTTCTCAAAGACAGATTTGTTAGTTCTTCTGTCAGTCTGTGGTATTTCAATATTTTCCACCAACACATAATTCTAATGTATGGATTCTTCTATGGTCTTTTCTTATTCACTGCCTAACTTTCATATGCATATTGTTGTTGTGAAGTGCCGTCCAGTCAGTTCTGAACCATAGCGACCATGTATAGGGATTCCGAAGAGCAGCTGGTAAGCTTGGTCACTGAAAATACCAGGACTTGGGTTAGATGGATCTTACTCCTCAGACTGACAGCTCTGATCTTTAACACTTTATTTGCCTAGTGCAGTATGTCTTTTGATCTCTTGATTCCATGAATATTGACTGTGGATCCAAACAAAAAGATGTCTTTACCAACTTCAATCTTTTCTCCTTTTATCATGATGTTATTTATTAGTTCAGGTGTGAGAATTTGTGGCTTCTTTACATTGAGGTGCAATCCACACTAAAAGCTGTATTTTTTGATCTTCATCAGTGTTTTAGTCATTTTTACTTCCAGGTAGCAAGGTTGTGCGATCTACATATCACAGGTTGCTAATGAGTCTTCCTCCAATCCTGATACATATAATACAACTTCTTGGATTATTTGCTCAGTTTACAGATTCAATAAATGTGGTGAGAGGAACAATCCTGGCACACAGCTTTACTGACTTGAAACCATTCAGTATCCCTTGTTCTGTTCAAATGACAGCCTCTTGGTCTATGTGCAAATTCCTCATGATTAAGTGTTCTGGAATACCCATTCTTCACAATGTTATCCATAGTTTGTCATAATCCACAAAGTGGATAGCCAATGAAACACAAGTAAATATATTTGAGGTATTCTTTGCTTTCAGTCAAGATCCATCTGAAGTTAGCAATGATATCATCCCCCTTTCCCTTGTCCTCTTCTCAATCCAGCTTTAATTTTTGTCAGCTCCTCATTAACATACTCCTGAAACTGTTTTTGAATTATCTTCAGCAAAATTATACTTGTATGTGATATTGTTAGATGATTTCCGCATTCCATTAGGTCACTTTTTTTTTGAATGGGGAAAATATGGGTATTTTCCAATCACTTGTCCAGGCAGTTTTCTTCCAATTTCTTGGAATGGATGAGTGAATGCCTCCAGCACTGCATAAGTTTTTGGAAACATTTCAGTATGTTCTTGTAGGCTTATTTCTTGCCAATGACCTTAGTGCAGCTTGGACTTGTTGTCCAAGCATGTCCAGATAGGTTTCCCCATGTTCACACTTACAGCCATATAGATTCTTAGCATTCCTGGGACACTAGTGTAGAAAAATTTTCAGAGATGCATGTCAGTCTGCTGCTATAATACCTCTATTTTCTCAATTTGACCTTGCACTTGATATTCAGCTTATTTTTTTAAAATTATAAACAGATGTATGCAGAAGACAAGGGACTTTCATTTATTCATAGTAATACACATTAATTTTCTCAAAGTGTCTGTAGGGTGGTAGTCTGTGCTCAGATTTGCTGATTTCTGTGCTTTACAGTGTCACAAGGTGGCATCTCATCAGTGGAAAGATAGTTTCCAAGGTCTCTCTGGTTATTGGCTAAATTCATATCCTTCTCTTAAAAAAAAAAATTTGTTTTTGACTGTTGTTTATTGCACTTTGTGTTTTAAACTTTTTATTGTAGTTTAGGTGATAGTTTACAGAGCAAATTAGTTTTCCATTCAACAATTTATGTAGACTTTTTTTTTTACATGACATTGTTTGACATCCCCTCAATGTAACAACACTCTTCCCGCTCCCTGTCTTGGTTCACCATTTTCACTCATCCTTCTTTCCTACCCTTTCCACCAGTTTAGTTTTTTTTTTTTTTTTTAACAAATATTTCCATTTTGTCTTGTATGGTTAACTGTACTTAGAATTAGTTTACTCATTGGTGTTATATTCATGGTTTTGGACCTTCCTATTGAGGGGCTAAGGAGCTCTGGTAGCATAATGGTTGTGAGTTGGGCTGCTAACCTCAAGGTCAGACGTTCAAAACTACTAGCTGTTCCATGGGAGAAAGATGAGGCTTTTTGCTCCAGTGAAGATTTATATCCTTGGAAACCCCATACAGAGTAACTATGAGTTGGAACTGACTCTACAGCACAGAACCACCATCACCATTGTGAGACTAGAATGCTGGTGTGAAGCTATAGTATAATCACTAAAGTGACACTGGTTTGAACCACAAGGTCAGCAGTTCAAAACTCCAGCAACCACTCTTTGGAAATTCTTTACAGGGTCACTATGAGCCAGAACTGACTCAACAGCACTTAATAACAACAACGATACAACGATATAGTTTGGCTGACTACCACTTGTCTGTCAGTTTGTTGTATTGTGAAGGCTTGTGTGTTGCTGTGATGCTGGAAGCTGTGCCACTGGCATTTTAAATACCAGCAGCATACACCTGTGATGGACAGGTTTCAGCTGAGCTTCCAGACTAAGACAGACTAGGAAGAAGTAGAGGCAGACTGCTTCTGAATGCTTAGCCACGGAAAACTTTATGAATAGCAGTGGAACACTGTTAGATAGCACCAGGCTATTGAATATTGAAACATTATGAATAGCACCAGAATATTGTTAAATATAGTACTGGAAGTTGAGCCACTTAGATTGGAAACACTCAAAATATGACTAGGGAAGTGTCATCTCCTCAAAGTGGAGTTGACTGTGTAGACACAAATGGAGTAAGCTTTTAGGACCTTTGTTTGTTGATGGGGCACAATTCATGATGAATAGAAGTTGTAAACATCCATTAATAATTAGAACATGGAAGGTAGGAAATATGAATCTAGGAAAATTGGAATTTGTCAAAAATGAAATAGAACACATAAAGATCAAGATTAGGCATTAGTGAGCTGAAATGTACTGGTACTGGCCATTTGGAACCTGACAATCACATGGTTTAATATGGCCAGAATGACAAATTGAAAAGGAATGGCATCACATTCACCATCTAAAAGAACATTGCAAAATCCATCTTGAAGTATGATGTTGTCACTAATGGGATAATATACATACATCTACAAGGCAGACTGGAGTCGTGGTGTGGCAATGTGGGTTAATGCACCAGACTGCAAAGTCATTTTGGTTAATGCACCAGACTGCAAAGTCATTTGAACTGTAACGTTGGTGGTTCAAGCTCAACAGCTACTCCTTGAAACACCTATACAGGTTCGCTATGGGTTGGAACTGACTCAGTGGCACTTAAGAACACAACAACAACAAGGCAGACCAGTTAATACTAATATTATTCAAATATACATACTAACCACTAAAGCCAGCGATGATGAAATTGAAGAATTCTGCCAACTTCTTCATTCTGAAGTTTATCAAACATGAAATCAAGATGTATTGATAATTACTTGTAATTGGAGTGCAAGGGTTGGGAACAAAGAGGAAAGATCACTAGTTGGAAAATATAGCCTTGCTTCTAGAAATAATGCTACAGATCATATGATAGAATTTGCAAGAACAATGACTTGTTCATTGCAAATGCTTTTTTAAACAATAGAAGAGATGACAATATACATGTATGTCACCAGATGGAACACACAAAAGTCAAATTGACTAAAACTTTGGGAAGGGGCTTGATGGTGGATTAGGCAGAGGTGCTGTGCAAACTCTCATCAGCGAAAGCATGGAAAACTGGCAAAACAACCTGGATAGGCTGTCCCAGAATTCTGAATTTCAGATAAAGTGGTAAGTCCGTGGTTTGCGTGCTTAACAAGAAGAAGATTTGGAATAGGAGAAAGAAAGAAGGGGATATTTGAACCAGGATGGCCAGCAGGCTGCAGCCTTTGTGGCAGAGAGTGGGTGGAGACAGAAACGAGATCACTCCCAGTGCAGAAGCCACTCAGCTGTCTGTAAAAACAGAGGTGTGAGTGTCTTCTTTTTTGCTCTCCCTTGTTAGTGTTCTCTGCCTGATCTGCCCATCTCCATGTGGGTGACCAAAGGGAAGGTGACTTTGTGCAAGTGCACACCCCCAGGGAAGGTCAAACATTGCATGCACAAGGGTTTGAGATACACGGAACGATTAACACTGAACTGCTATGTTGCTAGAGGAAAGGATTTGCATGGGGCTCAGGCGGAGTAGGAGAAAAAATAAGGAAACAAATCCAGGAGTCTCTTACAAAGAGGATCAGGCCAGCCCTGAGATGATTCTCTGGAGTGTCAGAGTTGAGGGGAGACGAGAGGGGTGGGGGTCAGGGGTGAGGAAGGAAGGCCTAGGTCGGAACATATTGGCACAGCAGAAACAGCATGGATTTTCTCAGTTGACTTTGAAGACTAAGTCAATTGTTGTTGTTGTTAGGGGCCTTCAAACTGGTTTCTACTCATAGTGACCATGTATAGGGTTTCCAGGGAGTGACTGATGAGCTCCAACCTCCAACCTTGCCCTTCAAATAACCTTGCAGTCCAGCGCATTAACCCATAGCACTCCACTAGGATATAGAGTTGATTGATGGTGGTGGTTATGTTCCATGGAGTCGGTTCCTACTCATAGCGACCCTTGATAGCTTCTGAGGCTGTCAATCTTTAATTATTCATATTTTCCCACCATTTTAAATTTTATTTTAATTTATTGTTTCTTTGATTTTATTGGCTATTAGAGTCCTGGTGTGGTGCTGTGGGTTAATGCGCCAGACTATAAAGCTGTTTGAACAGCAAGGCTGGTTGTTCAAGCTCACCAGCTGCTCCTCGGAAACCCTATACAGGGTCGCTATGGGTCGGAATAGACTCGATGGTACTTAACAACAGCAACATACTTTATATAAATATCTTTCATGGGTTTTTATGATGTATGCCTTTGGGGTTTAGTCTTGAAATTGGCTTTCTTTCTACTTTTGTGGGTGAGTTTCTATTTGTGCCTCACCTGACAAGAGACAGCAACTCCAGGCATATAGCCAAGCTACATTTACACCCTATAAAACCCCACACAGAGGGCAAGATCCAATACCAGCTGGCATATATCAGAACAGTATATACAATGAACACCTGTTTAAAACACTCTAAAGGGAGCCATAAGAGCAGGAAACAGAGAAGTCCATCTCCTGATTACAACTTTCAGAAGGCAACTGGAGTGTGCTTAAGAATGCACCATTATACATTCATCTAGTTAACACAAATACAACACCACCATGATGCCAAAAGGCAGCAGAAAATCCTGCTCACGTGCAGAAACAAGACAGAGTGCCTCAAAGAAAGGAACAAGAAGAAGATTTAGGAAATGTATTAGAAGGCAAAGATGCTTTAGAATTATCTGAAGTGGAATTTAGAAGAATGATGTCAAGATGCACCCAAATGTTCCACAGAAAAGCAGAGGAAAATAAGGAAGTAGACAGAAAAGCACTATAGGAACAGTTGAGCAAAATTGATATAGCTTTGGAACCAATAAAAAACCTGTAAAAAGAAGCCCCAATGATTAATGCTAAAATATTAGAAACAGAAAACACACTGAAAGGGCAAAAGAGTAGAACTGAAGAGATGGAAGCCAGAATTAGCAAGCTTGAAGACAGTCCTCTCAATACTGCTAGGATAGAAGAACAAGCAAAAAAAAAAAAAAAATTTTTTAAATCTGAAGAAAGCCTAAAATTCATGTGGGACAACATGAAGAGGAATAACTTGAGGCTGATTGGAATTCCAGAGCAGGAAGAGACAAAAAAAAAACAAAAAACAAAACAAAAAAAAACCAACCACAGAAGAGATAGTTGAAGAGCTGCTGGAAGAAAATTTCCCTACATCTTGAAGGACAAGAAAATAAGCATTCAAGAAGCTGAGCACCCAAAATAAAATCACCAAGATGTATCATAATCAATTTCCAAAACCAAAGACAAGGATGGAATCCTGAAAGCAGCTAGGGAAAAAAATGAAATGTTACATACAAAGGAAATCCTGCATCTGTGGAAAGAGTTGATGGAAAACCTCCATATCATCAGCCAAAACAAGACCAGGGGCAGACTGTAGAACAGACCATCCATTAATCAGATGCAAGTTCAGGCTGAAGCTGAAGAAAATTAAAACTGGTCCACACGAGCCTGGAACATATCTCACCTGAATTTAGAGATCATCTGAAGAGCAGATTTGATGCAATAGACACTAAAGAAAGAAGAACAGAAGAGTTGTGGGATGACATCAAGAACATCATACCGAAAAATACCCCAAAAGGTCATTAAGAAGACAATAAAGAAGGAAAAGACAAAAATAAAAGTCAGAAGGGACTGAAACTTGCTCTCCAATGTAGAGATGCTAAAGCAAATGGAAGAAATGAGGAGGTAAAAGAGCTGATGTCAGGTGGATCTTGAAGGCAGAGAATACCAGAAAGATGTTTACCTGTGATTTATTGACTATGCAAAGGCTTTTGAGTGTATGGATCATGCAAGCTATGGACAACATGGCAGAGAATGAGTATTCTGGAATATTTAATTGTGCTCATGAGGA
>NW_006408551.1:1124603-1125826 GCF_000296735.1 Chrysochloris asiatica | reverse complement strand
AAATGGCCATAAACAAGGCCGTTTCTCTGCTAACTACGTCGGTTGCACCTTTGTTGAACCCCTTCATTTATACCCTGAGAAATAAACAAGTAAAGCAGTCTTTCAATGATATCATCAAAAGATTTGTATTTCTTTCAAAGAAAGAGTAGAATTTCACTTTGGGAACACAAGTTAAAACAAAGGGTAAATCATCAGAATGTGGGTAGTAATTTGCGCTATGAGAGATGTGCATCTTCTTGAAGAACATTAGAGAAAATTGAGAGTAAATCCAAGAAAAAACTCTGAGAGATACTCAGTGTTGTGCAGATGGATATCTTTCTACTCTCTTGAAACTGCCAAACCCTTTTCATCTCTTTCTAATCTGAAACTCATTTAATTCTTCTTGGATATTCTTTAGTATTAGTTTTGTGTGTAGAAACTATTCTGACCATGCCACTATTCTTCTCTCCTTAAGGTCAGAACTCTTTCAATATGCTTTCCTTTTCCAAGAGGATAAGGACAGTGATTTTAAAGGAATACCATAAAGTTGCTCTATGTTCAAAGAGCCTAGCTGTTGCTGGCCTTCAAAGTTAATAATATGTAGATTTAAAATGATAAATAATGATATTCATTGCTCCTTCCATTCTGAATACTGAAATGATGAGAAAAAGAACTGACAAAAAATCAACAATACAAAAATAGCAACAATATGACCTTCAAAGAAAACAGATAAGCTGTCTCTTCTGAATAATCACTCCAACAACAACTAGGCAAGTCAATTACAGCATCAAAATCATAACTTTAGAGACATCAGTTTGCTTCTGAAGCAATGAGAATTGTTGTTAAGTGCCGTTGTATTGGTTTCCGACTCATAGCGACCCTACACAAGGCTTCTGAAGAGTGAACCACTGACTTTGCAGTTCAAACTGACCTTGAAATCCAGTGCTTAACCTACAGTGCTACACCAGCACTCAGAGAGACATAAATTCTAGAAAAAGAACAGGAGAAGGGTGAGATGATGAGATATTGTTGTTTTACCATGGAAGTCTTCCCTGAATTATGACTATGGTGGATTAAAGATAGGTGTATATTCTTTGTCACTATCTCCATTAAGGTATGGGATTTAAAAAATATGATTTGTACCTGCATTACTATAACTTTGTGTTTCTATTTACAGATACAATGTGATCTACTTTACAAAATTTGTCATTATTACCCTGTAATGTGTGTCCTGGTGTGGCACT